>NW_028234414.1:122063-134387 GCF_977035675.1 Penaeus japonicus | reverse complement strand
TTTCTCTTTACGAAATTGTATTTTACCCTTTTTTTTTGTTCTCTTTCTATTATCATTCATATGTTCTTTTTTTGTTCCATCTTCTGCTTTCTTTTATAAATTTTTCTATATCATTCTTTTGTTTTAACATCTCTTTTTAAATTTAATTATATCATCCTTCTTTTATTGCCCTTTTAAGAATTATATCGTTTTTTTTTTAATTGTGAAATTCTATCATCTATTTTTAAATTTCGACAAAAAAAAATTATTTAAAAAAATTAATTAAATTTGGGGCCCTTTCTTAATTTTAGTTGTTTTTATATCTAAAAGTATCATTGGGTTTCTTTCCTCTAAAAACCTCAAAAAAAAATTACTTTTTTTTCATATACATGACTTCCCTTTTACTTAGCTTTTATGTATGTGTATGGGGATGGGGGAGTTTGGAACCTGGGCCCCCCCTTGTTCCTTACTCCTGTGGCCGCTAGTTCTTTTTCCCTCGGGGCTTCTGAGATCCCCTATTGCCTGTGGATTACAGTATAGCAAAAAAATCCTCTTTTTTAAGGGGAAGAAAGTTTTTTTGTAAAAAAAAAATTTAATTAAAAAAATATATAAAAATTTTCTATTAGCTACCAACTTCATCCCTTATCTTTCCGAAAAAAATTATTTATTTTTTTTCCCCCTATTATAAAAATTTATTGCCCCTCTTTTCTTTTTTCCTTTTTTCTTATGAAAATTATATCTCATTCTTCTGTTGTTTTGAAACTTCTATATTCTTGTTAAGAAATTTTTACCCTTCTTTTGTTATGAATTTCCTATCATCAAATGAAAAAGGGGTTTAAATAACATCCTTCTTTTAAATGAAACTTCTAGATTATCTTAAACTTGCCCCCTTTTTTTTTGAAATACTATATATTCTTTTCTGTTGTTGGAATTTTATCATTTTCTGTTAAGAATTATAAACCTCCTTACTTTATTTGGGTCTTTAAATGTTTTTTTGTTTAAGAAAAATTTCCTCCTTCTCTTTTATTGAACCTTCTATGTTTCTTGATTTCATGAAATTTTTATATCTTTTTTTTTGGGCTGATTGTTCTATTTCAACTAGGAACTTTTTTTTATTTTTTTTATAAAAAATAGGTTTAAAAATTTTAAAAGGGAACCGGTTTTTTACCCTTTGCTTTTTTTTTGGTATGTGTGTGGAAACCCGGGGGGTTTCCCCCGTTCCTCTCCTTTATTTGCTGCTTGTTTCCCCGGTCAGGCTTTTTGTGAGGTCTCGCATCCTGGGGGTATACAAAACTGGGAGACCCCCTTTTTCCCCTCTTTTTGCTCTCTTTCCCTTTGGGTTTAAAATAAAGGGGGGAGGGGAACTCTGCTTTATTAGGGCTATTGCTATGGGCCCATCTTTTTTTCCAGGCTATCATGGGGGGTGGGCCCTTGAAACTTTTTTTCCCTGGGGGGGTCCCTTGGGATTTTCCTGTACCATTCCCCTTCCTGTTTTTATCGGGTAGTTTGGGGAAAACCCGCGAATTAAATTTTGTGAAAAAAGCATGGGGAAAAAATTTCTGTTTAAGTCATTTTTTACCCGTTTTTCAGTGGGGGCTTCCATTAAAGGTACTCAGTCTTTCCCTTGCCATCTTTAGGGTCTTCTCACTGTACCCTCTTGCCTTAAAAAGCTATCATGTTTGTAGTGCCTCATCTCCCAGGTGTGGGCTCCTCACTATCCTTTTCACTCTGATACCTTGTGAGAAGGGGGGGCTTCTTAGGTTTGGAGGGTTTGGCTGGACTGAAAATGCAAATATGATGAGTAAGTTTGAGGGTTTATGGTACATTTTGTTTGTAGGAAGCCTTTTTTAAATCTATATATACTAGAGTATCTAGGAAGGGTTTAATCTTCTTTGTCAAACCTCTAAAGTAAATTTCAGGTCTGGTGTGAAGCTATTTAAACCTCTGAGTACTCTTGAAGGTCCTCCTCTGTGCCTGTAAAACTCCAAAAAATATCGTCAATATACCTGAAAAAATGGCATGGTTGTTTTTTCAGTCTTTTTCCTTTGTTTCTCTATACTCACATGGACGAAAATCTCTGCTAATGCTACAGACACTGAGGCTCCTATGGCTGTGCCTTCATCTGTTTGTAGCATTTTCCGTCGAATTTTAGAAGGGTCCCTGTGAGTATATGGTCGATACCTTCTTTTATTAGGTAGGGGGGAGTGGGGCATTACTATTGTATAACTCTTTTAGCCTACCTTGTACATACCCCATGTTCTTCTCGTAGAAATTTGCAACTACCCAAGCTGCTTCTCCTGTGGGATAGAGGGATACAAAGACACTATGTCAAAGGAAAATAAGAAAGTTTCTCTGGTAAATCTGGGTGTTTCCTTTAATCTCCTTAGGAATGTGCGTTGTATCTTGCAGTCTTTCTGGGAGTATTTCTAGAAGAGGGGATAAAAAGGTTGTTAAGAGTCTATTACAGGCCTTGTGGGTGCACTACAGCCACTGAGTAACTGGCCCTCCCAGGCCATGTCCCTAGCTCCTCATCTATTTTTTTATGTGTTTTGGGGAGTATGTTACCAATGAGGAATGCTGGTTTCCTGGGAGAGGAGGGCATCTCTCTGGGCTGCTGAGAAGCTTGACTTCTTTCCTGCTGGGGAAATCAAGGCAATACATTCTACTTATTAGTATTTTACTTTCTGCTTGCACCTTCTCCAGCTCCATCTGTGGATTAAACAGTGGTTGATAAGTACTTTCGTCTCTTAAATGTGCTAAGCCCATAGCTCTGTATTTTTCTGTTTTTAGGACTACTAGAGCTCCATCTTTATCTGCCTTTTTAATAATAATATCTGGATTTTCTTTTCAAATCTTCAAGAGCTCCTATTTCCTCTCTCGTTAGGTTTGGTCTTACTTTTGTTTTACTATGTCTTTTAATCAAGGTTGCTTCTTCTTCAATCTTTTCCTTTAGTCCAGGCATTTTTCTAGGGGGATCTTTACTGCGTTTTATCTTTGGAAAATGGGAGGGTATCTTATATTTTACATTTTTTCACTAAGGGGCCTGGGGAAGGGTGTGAGGGAGGCCGTGAATCTAGAATTGATTTCAACTTCTAAATCTCCTAGGGAAGAGGCTAAACTCTTTCTGAGAGGGGCAGGGGGGCTGGGGGGCCTGGGACAAAAGACCGGCCTTTGCTGGAGGACTGATCTTTGTGCCTGGGTGAGTGGTACCTCTGAAACTACCAATGCCAAGCCTTTGTAACCATTCCCTCCTCTTTGCCACTGTCGTTCTCCTCTTCCTCCTTGCTCCCATTGGGGGCTTCCTTTTCTCTATCCCTGTTTGATCTCTGTACCCTCTCCAATTGTTGTGATGTGGTCTCCCTTGATTTCTCCATGTTTCTGAATCCCACATCCTCCTTTCGTTTATCCCATTCCTGCGGTACCCTGAGTCCCACATCCTCCTGTAATTTATCCCATTCCTGTGATACCCTTGGTTCCCATAATCCTCTCTGTAGATCCTTTTGTTCCCATACCATTCTCTGTAAACCCCTCTGTCCCCATTTCCCCTGCGGTTCGGGGCCCTTCCTATCCCCCGGGGCCAGGGCTGTTCCCCTGGGTCCCCTGGGGGGGGGGGGTGGGGGCTTACGGGGGCATGGGTACTTTGAGGGGGGATGAGGGGAGGAGGAGGTAGGGGGGGTGGGGGGGGGGGGGGGGGGGGGGGGGTGTTTTGGTGGGGGGGGTTCCGTTGCCCGTTTTTTGGAACTGTTCTTTCCTCTTTATTTTTTTGTCCTTTATTTTTCTTCTTCTCCTTTGTCTCTTTCGTTTTCTTACCCCTTTCTCTCTTTGAATGCTCTCTAAGAGCCCTCCAAGTGTACGAGTTCTCTACTCTAGGGGGGCTTGCTCTGTTCCTTCTTCTACTCGGGGTGGGGTGGGGGAGGGGCCGAGGGGGGGGGGGGGGGGGGGAAGGAATGGAGAGTATTGACTTTTTCTAAAAATAGAGTCTCCATCCTGTGGACCACTTCGACTACCCTATCAATTAGAGCATGACAAGCATCGATCCTATCTGCTTGTGCAGGGGGGGGGGCTGTGTTAGGGATGTCGTTTTGGGGGGGGGGGGGGGCTCCTACCGGGGTATTCTCTATCCTGGGGAGGCGGCTTCATGGGGGGAATAGTCTCTTTGCAATGTATCTAAGGATGGGGGGGAGGATTAATGGGGCTAGGATCTTGCCAATGTACGTTTTCCAGGGGGTTCTCCTTCTATATTCTTCTTCCCCTGATTGGCCTATCTCTAGGGGGGTATCATTTTCTGGGGGGGGAGGGAGGGTGAACCTTACCTGGGGCTTGCCCTTATCCAATCTCGGTTCTATACATATGTTGATTAATTCTTCTTCTTCCTCAGTAAGCCTAGATTCTTTTCTTATATATTGCAATAGGGGGGTTGATCCGTCCATTATGTAAAATAAATTTTCTTCTGGGGGAGCCTTACGTTTTATGTTTCCTAGACCTTTTTTGAGGGCCTTATCACATATTTCCCTAAACGTCTCTGGGTACCTACTCTTTATTTCACATTTCACCTCGATGATCTCGGTCCGCAATTGCATTGCTTCGGCCCTAAGGTTGGCAGCCACTAGGCCTTGCCATTTCCTTGCAGCCTCTGACCAGATTTTTTCGCCTATTTCCACTAGCCAGCGGGGGGGGAGGGCATTAGTAGGACTGGGGATCCCTGTGACTGCTATCTTACCAATCCCTGAGGTTCCCTTTTCCTCACATGCATCACACAAGGCTATATATTCCCAACACTGTGCTTCCTTTCTGAATAGATTAGCTAGAACTTGGCACTCTGTGAACCCTGTTTGTTTGTCTAGAGGTGCCCTAGTCTCTAAACTATCATAACTATCTTCAAAGGGGTGTCGTCTGGGTGCCCTATTTTTTTCATGCTCCTCCGACAGGACCTGTCCTAGGGGTGAGAATTCTATAGCTACATTCCCCTTAGTCCAGGCATCTGGGTGGTTCCAACCCCCTGGGAGGCACTGTTGTTTAATTCCCTTACTCTACCCTTTTGGCCTCCTCGCTTCTGGGGGGACTTTCTCTTCTCCATTACCCTAATGGGTTCACTTATCCCTGGGAGTGCATTTCTCCATTCCCTACTCTCATCGTTTTGGAGGGTTCCCTCTGAAGTTCCCTTATTTGTTTTCTAGTTTTGTACCATATTTATGTGTTCTTATACTTATTATATCTATTAGAATCTGTAACGACTCCACCCCCTTGAGCTTGTTCACTGGAACTTCTTCAAATATATTTCATATACCTTTATTCTAGCTTATACCTTAGAATTACTCCCTTTAAAACTTCCTCCTTAACTATTTTTATTCCTTATTTAGATGTATTATTCTAATTATCTTATTATTGTTTTTTCTAAAACTTCTTATCTTATCTGGAACTTCTTATCTTTACTTGTTATCTTATCTGAAACGTCTTATCTTTACTTGTTATCTTGTCTGAAACCTCTTATCTTTTCTTGTTATCTTATCTTAACCTTCTTATCTCTACTTGTTATCTTATCTGAAACTTCTTATCTTCATTGTTATCTTCTCTGAAAATTCTTATCTTTCCTTGTTACCGTATCTGAAACTTCTTATCTTTATGTGTTATCTTATCTGAAACTTATTATCTTTAATTGTTATCTTATCTGAAAATATTATTTCTCTATACTATCCCTTTACTTTATTCCGATCTTATCATATCACCATCTTCTTATCTATATTAGTTTCTTCTAGTCCAGATATTCAAAACTTATCTATATTATCTCTTTATCCTATCTGGAACTTCTTATCTTTATTGTTTATGTGTCTTTTAATACTCTTGTCTTATCTAGATATCCCTATCTTTTTCTTAAAATATTATTCTTCTATATTATCCTTTACTTCATTCAGATTTAATCATATCACGGTATCCTTATCTAGAAACGTATCTCTTTTACAACAGATATTCTTATCTATATTCAAACATTTCTATCTGAAATTCCTTATTTTGTTATTTTTATTTGTATGAGCTGTTAAAACTATATCTTATCTATATAACTTATCTTATCTTTATTTATTGTTCACTTATTCTAAACTTATCTATACATAGTCTTTATCTTTTATTTATTCTTCTATATTTCCCTCTTATCTGTATAAGAAACCTTATCTTAATTTGTATTTTTTTATATATGAAGTTTACCGTGACTTATCTATATATTTATATACACAAACCTTATCTAGGAAATTTACCTTTAACTTTACTTCTTTTGTCCTTTCTCTTTGATTTTATATTTTTTTTATTAGAAGAAAAAAACCTTTAGACTTCTAGCATATATAGTTTATTTGTTTAATATTTTTCTTTTTTATCTTATGATTTCATTCAGAGTATTGTATTTTCCTATATTTCTAGATCCTCTATTATATATTCTACTATTATTATTTTTCTTTTATCTTATGATTTCACTCAGTATATTGTATCCTCAAAAAATCATGTACTTCCTTTTCAAATATGTTAGAACTTCTATTATATATTCTACTATTATTATTTTTCTTTTATCTTATGATTTCACTCAGTATATTGTATCCTCAAATATTCATGTACTTTCTTTTCAAATATGTTAGATCTTCTGTTATATATTCTACTGTCATATATTTCACTGTGATCTTATATTCTTTATTCTTATAGTATAGACAAACTGATTTTAACACACTCTCTAAACAGCTTACACGCTTCCTCTCATTCTCTTTTGCTATATGGCCCCTTAGAAAAAAGAATAGGGGGGGTTTTTTTGTGGGGTGTTGGTTACTCAATGTATCTCTATGAAACCCAAAAAAAAAAAAAAAAAAAAAAAAAAAAAAAAAAGGGGGGGGGGGGGGGTTGTCTAGCTCTAACCACTTTTGTATTTACTCTCCAATCGTGCAAGGACTTCTTCGGGATGGTCTTTTAACCACTTATCTGTTTCTGTAGTCCTGTGTGGGGGTTTCCCCGGGTAGCTTTGTGGTTTTCCCTTGAAAAGGGACTTTCCTTTTTTGGCGGGGGGTACTTTGAGCCTTTTCTTTTGGTTTAAAAACGTTCCCCACTGAACAGAAAATACACTGACTTAATACACCCCCAAAACACTTAAAAAAAAAATTCAAATTTTTTCCCAACACGGGAAAAAAAACAAACTCACATATTACTTATAACACTAACGTACTCCCACAACCCCAGCGCTTTCGGCCCCCATGGCATCATCAGGTGCTGCGCTCGGTGCTTACTGACTCTTTATTTTCAGGTGTACAAATATTTACTATCTCAAGAGTCATGTAAAAAGGGATAGGGGATGTCTTTCCTGTTGGGACCCAAGTATCCTGGGACCCTTTATTGGTACTTTGGGGGATGTGTCGCGTACCGGGGTATGGGAGGTAGTGCATACTACCTGACCCACATCCCCTTATTGGGGATTGGGGCACAGGTAACTATGGGGGGAAGGTAACACTTTTTCTGACTAAAAAAATTGTTGATAAACACTTCTATTCTAAATAATGGTAAAGGACACGGGGAACTACGTTTCACGGGAGGGAACATTCTTATACTTTAGCAACTAATGTATACTCAATTCTTTCATATTAAATAATCATATCAATACTTACCCCCTTATAACCATACTTTTATTTTATACAACTCATCATCTCTTTCCCAATTTACCTATAACTCCTATCCTCTATTAACACAAATACCATTTAAAAAAAAACCACAAAATAACCAAATACTAAATTTTTAAAAACTCCCCTTTTCCCCTTTTCTCCGTAAATCTCCACCAAAACCAACCACAAAACCCTCAAACACACTTCAGAGATATATAGAGAATACCCTCACTTAAAACAACAAAAAACATTAACAACAAAACATTTTCTCTTCTTTTTTTTATTAAAAACACCTCAATTAACAAAACAAACATAATTCAAATTACAAAAACATTCCTCTTTCTCTCTCACTTTTCCAAAAATAAACATATTATAACCCAAACACACCTCCCTCGCCTAATTCCCCAATACATACACCCACAACAACAAAATTCTACACAACACCAAACATAAATAAATACCCAATCACACCTAACACAACAATCCAATCATAACACGATACAACAAAAAAACAAAAAAATACCCCAAATACACAAACTATAATTAACTCAAAATTCATAAACAACACTATTAAAACATAAACCAAAAATCACCCACACCATTCAATAAAAACAACATCCAAAATATAATGTCTTTTATTTAGTATTAATTTTTGACCCTGGAGCCAACTTGAACTTCCACTTTCTCATCACATCATTTACACTTGCCTTTGTTTATACTCTATTTACCGTCGCCCGCCCGCGTGAGCTCACCCATTCACGCAGTTCATACAAAAATTCAATCCATTAGATAAATATACATTCTCTCTATAAAATCAATAATAATTATCTAATCTTTATAGGCTGCACAACCAATTAATATAAACAACAACATGATATTTAAAAACACCATTACCTGTGAACTTGTCTAACTATCCTTTTTACCTTTTTATCTCTATTTAATTATCCAATATAATGTTCTTATTACATTTTACAATCATTTCTTGCTTTCCTTTTTATAAAATAAACTATATCCTTCACTTTATTGTCTTCTCAACATTTCTTCCATCGTCGGCATAATTTATCATCTTCTTTATTGATGTTAAGAATTATATCGTTTTTATTTTATTGTGAAGCTTCTATTCATCTATTGTAAATCGAAAGAAAAAATATATAATAATAATTAACACCTTGAGCCTTTCTTAATTTTAGTTGTTTTTATTTCTAAAAAGTATCATATAGTTTCTTTCTCTAAAAACCTCTCAAAAATTACCATTTTTTACATATACTGATTGCTATTACTTAGCTTTTATGTATGGGTTTGTTGATGTGTATTTGTGGATGGAACCTGGAGCCTCCCCTAGTTCCTTAACTCCTGTGGCAGCTAGTTCTGTTTCTCAGGCTTTCTGAGATCTCCTATTGCCTGGTGGATATACAGATTATAGCAGAATCCTATCCTTTTAAGAAGACAAAGTTTTTTTTGTAAAAAAAATAATTAATAAAAATATATAGAATTCTTATATTAGCTACCAATTCTTACCTTTCTTTCCGGAAACTTATATATTCTTTTCCTACTATTATAATAATTATATGTCCTCTTTTCATTTTCCTTTCTCTTATGAATATTATATCTCAATTCTTCTGTTGCTTGAAATTTCTATCATCGCTTGTTAAGAATTGTATGATCCTTCTTGTTATGAATTTCCTGATCTCGACTGTTAAGGGTTATAAATCCTTCTTTTATCATGAAACCTTCTAGCATCTACTCCTTAAAACTAGCTTTTTTTATGAAATACTATTTATTCTTCTTTCTGTTGTTGGATCTATCATTTTCTCGTTAAGAATTATAACTCCTTATTTATTCGGGTATTTCTACTGTTTATTTGTTTAAGAAATATATCATCCTTATCTTATATTGACCCTTCTATGTTCTCTCTGATTTCATGATGTTGATATATCTTATTTTTGAGTGATTGTTCTATTTCAAATAGTACTTTTTTCATTTTCTTATAAAACTAGTTACAACTTTAAAGGAAACCTTGTTTTCACTTAGCTTTTTTAGGCTATGTGTGTTGGAAACCTGGGAGTTCCACTGTTCCTCTCCTTTTTAGCAGCTTGTTTCCCTGGCTAGCTTCCGTGAGGTTATGCATCACTGCGGGATACAAGCTGGCAGACCACTTTCTCCATCCATTATGCTCTCTCCTTTGTGTAAGTACGGAGTGAGGGGAACTCTGCTATTATTAGTCTATCTGCTATGTCCTATCTTTCTTCCAGGCTTATCATGGGGGGTGGGCACTTGACAATTTACCCTAATGAGGGTTGTCCTTGGCATTCTCTGTACCCATTCCCATATCCTGTTGATCGATAGACTTAGGGGACCTGCGATATTATGTGATAAGCATGGGAAAGTTATTCTGTTTAAGTCATTTTTTTACCTGTTTTTCTAAGTAGGGGACTCTTATTAATGGTACTCAGTCTTTCCATTGCCATCTTTGGGTCTTCTCACTGTACCCTCTTGCCTTAAAAAAAAGCCTATCATGTCTTGTAAGTGCCTCATCTACCAGGTGTGGGTCACTAACACTATCCTTTTCACTCTGATCCTTGTGTGGAAGGGGAGGTCCTTCTTTAGGTTTTGGATGGTGGTGGATTTAAAATGCAAATATTGATGAGTATTTGAGGGTTTTATGGTACACTTTTGTTTGTAGGAAGCCTTCTTTTATCTATATTACTAGAGTATCAGGAAGGGTATTTTTCTTTGTAAAAACTCTAAAGAAAATTTCAGGTGGTAGTGAAAGCTATTTAAATCCCCGTAGTTCTTTGAAGGTCCTCCTCTGTCCCTGTAAAACCCCAAAAAATATCGTCATATACCTAAAAAAAAAAAGGGCTGGTTGTTTTTTAGTCTTTTTCTTTTTTTCTCTTCCCCATGGGGGGAAAAATCTCTGCTACTGCTACAGACACTGAGGCTCCTATGGCTGTGCCCTTCATCTTTTTGTAGCTTTTTTCGTCGATTTTTAGAAGGGTCCCTGGGGGTATATGGTCGTCCCTTTTTTTATTAGGTGGGGGGGGGGGGGCTTAATATTGTTAAATTTCTTTTAGCCTCCTTGTCAAAACCCGTTTTTCGTAGAAATTTCAACACCCAAGCGTTTTTCCCTGGGGATAGAGGGATACAAAGACCTTGTCAAAGGAAAAAAAAAAAAAAGGTTTCCCCTTTGAAAATTGGGTGTTTTTTTTAATCCCCTTGGGGAAAGTGCGTTGTATCTTGCAGTCTTTCGGGGAGTATTTTAGAAGGGGGGATAAAAAGGTTTTTAAGAGTCTATTACGCCTTGTGGGTGCCAAGCCACTGAGTAGGGGCCTCCCAGGCCATGCCCCTAGTCCTCATTATTTTTTTATGTGTTTTGGGGGTTTGTACCAATGAGGAATGCTGGTTTTTCCTGGGAGAGGGGGGGCTCCTTGGGCGTGAGAAGGCTTCTTTCCTGTGGGGAATAAAGGCAATACATTCTACTTATTAGATTTTACTTTTGCTTGCCCTTTCCAGCTCCATCTGTGGATTAAACAGGGGTTTGTAAGTATTTTTCGTCTCTTAAATTGCTAAGCCCATGTCTTTTACTGTTTGTTTTTGGATACTGAGCTCATCTTTACTGCCTTTTTAATAAAAATATCTGGATTTCTTTTAAATCTTTAAAAAGCTCCTATTTTCCCCTTGTTAGGTTTTTTCTTACTTTTTTTTACTATGTCTTTTAATAAGGTGTTTTCTTTAATCTTTTCTTTAGTCCAGGCATTTTTCTAGGGGGATCTTTTCTGGGTTTTTCTTTGGAAAAGGGAGGGTATTTATATTTACATTTTTTCCCCTAAGGGGCCCCCGGGGGGAAGGGGTGAGGGGGGCCGTTTAATCTAGAATTTATTTAACTTTTTAAAAAACTCCTAGGGAAGAGGTAAACCTCTGAGAGGGGCAGGGGGGCTGGGGGGCTGGGCCCCCAAAAGAGGCCCTTTTTGGGGGATGATCTTTGTGCTGGGTGATGGTCCCCTAAACTACCAATGCCCCAAGCCTTGTAACCATTCCCCCCTCTTTGCCCCCTGTCCTTCTCCTCTTCCTCCCTTGGTCCCTTGGGTGCTTTCCTTTTTTCCTATCCCGTTTGTCTCTGTCCCTTAATTTTTGTGAGTGGTCTCCCTTTATTTCTCCTGTTTCTGAATCCCCCCCTCCTCCTTTTGTTTATCCCCTTCTGCGGTCCCGGTCCCACTCCCCTGTAATTTATCCCATTTTTGTGAACCCTTGGGGGCCCCTAAACTTCTGTAGATCCCTTTTGTTCCCATTTCCCCTTCTCTGGGAAATCCCGTTCCCCTATTCCCCTTCGGTTCGGGCCCCCCCCTATCCTCTGTGCCAAAGGGGGTTTCCTTGGTTCCCTGGGGGGGGGGGGTGGGGCTTACTGGGGATGGGTCTTTGAGGGGGGATGAGGGGGGAGGAGGAGGGGGGGGGGGTGGAGGGGGGGGGGGGGGGGGGGGGGTTGTGGGGGGGGTTTTTGTTGCCCCTTTTTTTTTGGGAATGTTCTTTCCTCTTTATTTTTTGTCCTTTATTTTTCTTTTTTCCTTTGTCTCTTTCGTTTTTTTTTCCCCCCTTTTTCCTTTGAATGCTCTCTAAGAGCCCTCCAGTGTCGAGGGTTTTCTATTGGGGGGGCTTGCTTGTCTCTTCTTGTATGGGGGGTTGGGGTGGGGGCAGGGGCCCCAGGTGGGAGGAGGGGGGG
>NW_028234414.1:108285-121963 GCF_977035675.1 Penaeus japonicus | reverse complement strand
ATATATATATTATATATATATATATATTATATATATATAACTATATAGAAATATATATATATATATAATATATCAGATAGTATATATATAGACATATAATTGACATATATGTCTTTCTATATATATATATATATCTCTCAATATATATATATATATATATATATATATATATATATATATATATATATATATTCTTATATATTCACTTATGTATAGTGCCCAACTTTGGAGTGAGAAGACAGTCAGAGTGGGTCCTAACCATCAGGTGGTGTGAGAAAGAGCAAGAGGTCAGCTTTGGAAGCTGAGAGACAGTTCCATAGCAATCTTCATACCATAGACTGTTGCCATTGGTACCTGGGTGACTGGCTCTTGGAAGAATCCCCCCCCCCCCCCCCCCCCCACCCCCCCACCCCCCCTTGTGGAGGAAAGACACATTGGACAGACTGGGATTAATCGCTAACACGAGGAGTGACGAAAGTATAAAGCAAATGCAGTTGTGTGGTCCGGCCAGGGATGGTTGCTTGGACTTTGCCTCATTTGGAGAGAGCGAGGATACACTTGTTTGAAGCCAACATGCTATTTTCCATTTCCTATATAAGAATGCCCTTAGAAAAAGGTCAATTAAGGGCAGAGGTTTTTCTCTAGCCACAGAGGCGCCAATGCTCTTGGCGTCTTGAGTCAATTATTAAGCAGCTACGGATATAGTATAGCCTTCATCTTGTGTATTTTGGTTCGAAGTAGAAGACGCAGATAATGGTAGTGGGGTATTCTAGAGGCAGCTACCGAGTTAAGGCCTTTCCAAAGGACACGATCTGAGATGATGCTCATTAGGTACTTTAAATAGTATCTATCCTAAGATACTCATCTTTATTCAGTTAATCTATATAATACACTAATTTCATTATCTTTCCCCTTCCATATTCTCAGATATCATTCTCACTAATATTTTTTTCATTCTCATTCCTAAAGAATATTGAAAAATAGCCCTTTGTCAGACTCCTTTTTCTTCTTCATTCTCATCATAAGTGTTGTTCCCATCTCTTTCCACTTAGCTGAGAATTGTTTTTATTGTACATAGTATCTTATTCTAATCCTTGTAACCACTTTCCAAATTATTCTTATATCCTTTCAGGAAATAATTAATCATTGTTTTTTTATACATCTTGCTGATACTTATTCTCACTTATATGATAATCACAACTTTAGTTATTCGTGTAAGGTCAGACAATGTGATAACACTTGTCCTGTTATTCATATTGTCATTTTCACTTTCCCTTCATGATATTTTGGATTCTCATTTCAATTCTTTCACTGTTCACTATCACTGTCATATTAATATTCCTTTACATTGGCATTATATGCGTCCTTTTTAATCATTATCATTTACTTACAGCCTCATTCCAAGTATCATTAACATTGTCATTATCATGTTATTTCTTGTCCCCATATATCTCCCTTCCATTTGTCACTATATCTCTCTATTGTAAATCATCTATTAATCCCTCATAATAATTTTATAATAATTCTTACCTCTCTAGCTATAATGATGAAATTCATTGCCATTCATTGTTGTTGTTATTTTTATAAATTAATATATCAACATCATTGACATCATCATTATTATTTCCATTACTAATATTATTATGATCATTATCTCACTGTCATTCTCATTCACATTCACTTTCTCATTGTCATTCTCACTCACATTCACCTTCTCACTTTCATTCTCACTCACATTCACCTTCTCATTGTCATTCTCACTCACATTCACCTTCTCACTGTCATTCTCACTCACATTCACCTTCTCATTGTCATTCTCACTCACATTCACCTCCGTATCGTCATTTTCACTCACATTCACCTTCTCATTGTCATTCTCACTCACTTTCACCTTTCCCTGCCATCCTCACATTCACCTTCTCATTGTCATTCTCACTCACATTAACCTTCTCACTGTCATTCCCACTCACATTCAACTTCTCATTGTCATTCTCACTCACATTCACCTTCTCACTGTCATTCTCACTCACATTCACCTTCTCATTGTCATTCTCACTCACATTCACCTTCTCATTGTCATTCTCACTCACTTCCACCTTCCACTGCCATCCTCACATTCACCTTCTCATTGTCATTCTCACTCACATTCACCTTCTCATTGTCATTCTCACTCACTTCCACCTTCCACTGCCATCCTCACATTCATTTTCATTCTCACTCACATTCACCTTATTGTCATTCTCACTCACATTCACCTTCTCATTGTCATCCTCACTTACAATCACCTTCTCATTGTCATTTTCACTCACATTCACCTTCTCATTGTCATTCTCACTCACATTCACCTTCTCATTGTCATTCTCACTCATTCACCTTCTTATTTTTATTCTCACTCACATTCACCTTTGCATTGTCATCCTCACTTCCCTTCTCACGTTCATTACTCACAAACAGACGTCTAACAGAAGCATCTTCCTCCCTCAGGTGAGACTCCCTTACACTTTGCTTCCCAGAACGGCTATCATGCTGTTGCAGAGACGCTCCTCGAGAAGGGCGGAGAAGTGAATGGCGAGGATAAGGATGGTAAGGCGATTGGAAAGCGAGTGACTTCTTAAAGGCACCAGAAGAATTTTGCTTTTGTTTCTTTTTCTCTTCTTTGTCTTCATGGAGTTTTATAACAATTATTGTTATAATTTGATTAGGGAATCTTTATCATCTTTTAGCATTAATTTTATTGATATTTATTTCTTTATTCTATGAATTTTTCAATAAAATATTTTCATAGATTATTCTATAAAATGTTTTCATAGATTATTCTATAAAATACAAATGAATAGATTTTTCTATATTTCTTTATACTATAAATGTCATCATTGTCATTCTTACTCATTCACCTTCTCACTGTCACTCTCACACATATTCACCTTCTCACTGTCATTCTCACTCACATTCACCTCACTGTCATTCTCACTCATATTCACCTTTTAACTTTCATTCACACTCACTTTCACTTTTTCATTTTCATTCTCACTCATATTCACCTTATTGTCATTCTCACTCACATTCAGCTTCTCATTGTCATTCTCACTCACATTCACCTTCTCATTGTCATTCTTACTCACTCACTTTCTCACTGTCATTCTCACTTTTCAATTCGCACATCACTTTCCCCTCATCATCATTGTCATTCTCACTCATTCACCTTCTCACTGTCACTCTCACACATATTCACCTCCTCATTGTCATTCTCACTCACATTCACCTTCTAACTGTCATTCTAAATCACATTCACCTTCGCATTGACATCCTCACTTCTCTTCTCACGCTCATTACTCACAAACAGACGTCTAACAGAAGCATCTTCCTCCCTCAGGTGAGACTCCCTTACACTGGGCTTCCTTTAACGGCCATCATGCTGTTGCAGAGACGCTCCTCGAGAAGGGCGGAGAAGTGAACGCCAAGGATGAGAATGGTAAGGCGATTGGAAAGCGAGTGACTCCTTAAAGGCGCCAGAAGAATTTTGCTTTTGTTTCTTTTCTCTTCTTTGTCTTCATGGAATTGATAACAATTATTGTTATAATTTAATAAGGTAATTTTTTTTATCTTTTATCATTATTTTTATTGATATTTATTTCTTTATTTTCTGATTTTTTCAATAAAATATTTTCATAGAATATTCTATAAAATAGAAATAAATAGATTTTTCTATATTTCTTTATACTATAAATGTTATAATGATTAGTTATAACAATTATGGTAATAATAAGTATGATGATTTCAATTATTATTGATAATAACTTTATTATTTCATGATTATCTAAAAGAAATATGATCATCCTCATCATTAATCATAATCATAATCAATCAATTCATATTATCATTATTATTTCATTACTATTATTATTATTGTTATTCCCATTTTTATTAAATTATCAATTGTTATCCTCCTTCTTATTATTGTTATTTTGATGGTGATCCTGTTCTTGTTCTCCTACATGCTTTTGTTGGTGGTGTTGTTGCGAGGTCTTTGTCAGTGATGACAAAGACAATGATGATAATGGAGAAAGTAATGGCAACAAAAGCAACAATAATAATGATGATAATGAAAAGTTTCATAATGTTAATGAAGGTAATGATAACAATATTAATGATAAAGTAATCATCACTGATAATGTTGATGATAACACTTTCATGATGATAATAGAACTAATGCTAATGGTAATGACATATTTATGATAACAATGATAATAATAATGGTGATGATGAATAATGATAGTAATAAATTTAGAAATATAAGTTTAGTTAAGTCCCCCCGAACGGCGGGTCCGTTTTCTAGTAGCTCTGACATACGTAATGTTTACTCAATAGTTCCACAATATTAGATTGTTTTTTAATTTTACGGCTTATTTACTACACAGAAAGGAACATGTTTTGTTATATGTTACACCATTATATCAGGTTGTATGTAGATTTTCCATTATGACGACTATATATTTTAACTGCATTGAAACAGAAGTATAAATCATTTTCTATCAATATGATGTTTCTGAATAAATTAGCAGGACGGTCAAACACCACCACGTGTTTCAATGGCTAAAGAACATCTTTATTTACTGCACGAATATCTTATATTTGTCTTTAAATATTTTATATTTAATCTTTCAACTGGCACGCATATTTATCTTTAATATAATATTTATACTTTACTGCACGAATAGTACTCTTTAATATATATAATCTTTACTACACGAATCGTGGCAAGAAAACCCCAACAAATATTAAGGAAGGAACTAATTTTATGATACTGATGAATAACACTACCTCTCATGGGATAACTGATGGAACTTTCGAATTGATAATGATATAATGCTAATAATGATGGTGATTGGAAGGTGAATAATGATAGTAATAACAGTAATGATGGAAATAATATTCATTGATTATTATGATAATTCTTATTATATTGAATATGTTTAAATATTGATTATAAATGATTATAATTTGTTTTTGAATTGTAATTATCCATTAATGAAAATGATTATTTTTTAGTGATAATGATTATTTTTGTTATTATCATTTATTAGAAATCATCATTGCTGTTATTATTTTTATCATTATTAATATTTCATTATCATTATTATCATTATGAATATTATTATAATTATCATTATTATTAGAATTATCATTATTATTATCTTCATTATTATTTTAATCTTCATCATTATCATTATCATTCATGTTATAGACATAATTATCTTTACTAATATTTCTATCATTATGATTGATATTTTTTTATCATTTTATTACCATTGCTATCATTATAGCATCATGATTACTGTTATTATTGCAATGGTCTTCATAAATATAACCCCCCACCCCCAATAAAAACAATAAAAATTACAATAATTATCATAGTAATAAAAAATATATATATCACTGATAAATAATTATCAAACATTCATTTTCATTATAATATTCTTTCTCATTATCATACATATATTTATTTTTCTTTTCCTTCTTGTTTCTATACCTTTTCATAATTCTTATTTTCATTAACATTCTAAGTATTTGCAATTTTATTAATATTCAAAATATCCATACTATTCCTAGCCCTTACCCTTATCACCCTAATCATCTCTATTAATCTCATTCCTAAAACTAGTCTCATTCTCCCTCGCAATCACCTCATTGTCATTCTCACTCACATTCACCTTCTGATTGTTATTCTCACTGACATTCATCTTCTCATTGTCATTTTCACTCGCCTTCACTTTCTTACTGTCATTCTCACTCACATTCACCTTCTCATTGACATCCTCACTTCCCTTCTCACGCTCATTACTCACAAACAGATGTCTAACAGAAGCATCTTCCTCCCTCAGGTCAGACTCCCTTACACTGGGCTTCCTGGAACGGCCATCATGCTGTTGCAGAGACGCTCCTCGAGAAGGGCGGAGAAGTGAACGCCAAGGCTTATAATGGTAAGGCGATTGGAAAGCGAGTGACTTCTTAAAGGCACCAGAAGAATTTTGCTTTTGTTTCTTTTCTCCTCTTTGTCTTTGTGGAATTTTATAACAATTATTGTTATAATTTAATAAGGGAATCTTTTTCATCTTTTATCATTAATTTTATTGATATTTATTTCTTTATTCTATAAATTTTTCAATAAAATATTTTCATAGATTATTTTATAACTAAGAAAAAAATAGATTTTTCTATATTTCTTTATACTATAAATGTTATAATGATTAGTTATGATAATTATGATAATAATAAGTATGATCATCTTAATTATTACTGACATTGTCATTATCATTTTCCTGATTATCTACAAGAAATATGATCATCACTGATTCATCAATCATAATCATCATCAATGGAGCTATTCATATAATCATTGATTATTTCATTACTATAACTATCATTGTTCTACTCCCATTTCTACTAAATTAAATTAAATTGTTAACTCCCATTTCTACTAATATCAATATGATTTTTTGAATAAATTAGCAGACCTCAACAACCCACCACGTGTTTTCAATGCTTCAAAGAACATCTTTAATTACTGCACGAACTATCTTATATTTATCTTTACTTATTTATATTGATCTTTACTGCACGAATATTTTATCTTTTAATATAATATTTTTAATCTTTACTGCACGAATGTGCCAAGAAAACCCCACAAATATTAAGGAAGGAAATATATATGATATGATGAATAACACTCTCATGATAATGATGGAACTTATGAAATAATGATATAATGATAATAATGAGGTGATTGGAAGGTGAATAATGATAGTAATAACAGTAATGATGGAAATAATATTTATTGATTATGATAATTCTTATTATAATGAATATTTTAAATATTGATTATAAGTGATTATAAATTTATTTATGGAATTGTAATTACAACATTAATGATAATGCAATTATTTTTAGTGATAATGATTAGTTTTTTTTTTTTTTTGTTATTATCATTTTTAGAAATTATCATCATCGCTGTTATTATTTTTTATCATCATTAATATTTTCCATTATCATTATTATCATTATCAATATTAATATAATTATCATTATTACTAAGAATTTATCATTATTATTATCTTCATTATTATTTCTATATCTTCCTCATTATCATTATTATTCAAGTTATTGTCATAGTTATCTTTATTAATATTTCTATCATTATGATTGATATTTTTTTATCATTTTATTACCATTGCTATCATTATAGCTACCATGATTACTGTTATTATTGCAATGGTCTTCGTAAATATAATAATAAAAACAATAAAAATTACAATAATTATCATAGTAATAAAAAAATATTTATATATTATTGATAAATGATTATCAAACATTCATTTTCATTATAACATTCTTTCTCATTATCTCATTGTTTCTATACCTTTTCATAATTCTTATTTTCATTAACATTCTAAGTATTTGCAATTTTATTAATATTCAAAATATTCATACTATTCCTAGCCCTTACCCTTATCACCCTAATCATCTCTATTAATCTCATTCCTAAAACTAGTCTCATTCTCCCTCACAATCACCTTCTCATTGTCATTCTCACTGACATTCACCTTCTCATTGTTATTCTCACTGACATTCACCTTCTTACTGTCATTCTCACTCACATTCACCTTCGCATTGTCATCCTCACTTCCCTTCTCACGCTCATTACTCACAAACAGACGTCTAACAGAAGCTTCTTCCTCCCTCAGATGAAACTCCCTTACACTGTGCTTCCTTTAACGGCCATTCACCTTCTCATTGTCATTCTAACTTATTCACCTTCTCATTGTCATTCTCTCTTACATTCACCTTCTCATTGTCATCCTCACTCACATTCACCTTCTCATTGTCATTCTAACTCACATTCACCTTCTCATTACCATTCTCACTCACATTCACCTTGCCATTGTCATTCTCACTCACATTCACCATCCCTTTGTCATTCAGATTCATTCACCTTCTCATTGTAATTCTCACTCATATCCACCTCCTCATTGTCATTCTCACTCATTTACCTACTTTCTGTCATTCTCACTCGCATCCACCTTCTCATGTCATTCTCATTCATATTCACCTTCTTATTGTCATTCTCAATCTCTCTCTCTCGCACATTCACCTTCTCATTGTCATTTTTCACTCACATTCACCTTCTCATTTTCATTCTCACTCTTCCTTATTACTCACATTCACCTCATTTTCATTTTCACTCACATTCACCTTCTTATTGTCATTCTCAGTCACATGTCCCAATCCACATTCACCTTCTCACTTTCATTCTCTTTCACATTTACTTTCTCATTGTCATTGCCACTCAGATTCACCTTCTCATTGTCATTCTCACTCACATTCAACTCACGATTCAACCTTCTCATTGTCATTCTCACTCACATTCACCTTCTCATTGTCAATCTCACTCATTCACCTTCTCACTGTCATTCTCACTCATTCACCTTCTCATTGTCATTCTCAGTCATTCACCTTCTCATTGTCATTCTCACTCACATTCACCTTCTCATTGTCATTCTCAGTCATACACCTTCTCATTTTCATTCTCAGTCATTCACCTTCTCATTGTCATTCTCAGTCATACACCTTCTCATTTTCATTCTCAGTCATTCACCTTCTCATTGTCATTCTCACTCACATTCACCTTCTCACTGTCATTCTTATTAACATTCACTTTCTCACTGTCATTCTTATTCACATTCACCTTCTCACTGTCATTCTCACTCACATTCACCTTCTCTGTCATTCTCACTCACATTCACCTTCTCATTTTCATTCTCACTCACATCCACCTTCTCATTGTTATTCTCACTCACATTCTACTATCATTATCATTTTCACTCACATTCAACTTCTGACTGTCATTCTCACTCATATTCACTTTCTCATATTCATTCTCACTCAATTTCACCTTATTTTCATTCTCACTCACATTCACCTTCTCATTGTCATTCTCATTCACATTCACTTTCTCACTGTCATTCTCACTCACATTCCCCTCATTGTCATTCTCACTCACTCACCTTCTCACTGTCACTCTCACACACATATTCACCTTCTCACTGTCATTCTCACTCACATTCACCTCACTGTCATTCTCACTCATATTCACCTTTTAACTCTCATTTACACTCACTTTCACTTTTTCATTTTTATTCTCACTCATATTCACCTTATTGTCATTCTCACTCACATTCAGCTTCTCATTGTCATTCTCACTCACATTCACCTTCTTCCTGTCATTTTCACTCACATTCACCTTCGCATTGTCATCCTCACTTCCCTTCTCACATTCATTACTCACAAACAGACGTCTAACACAAGCATCTTCCTCCCTCAGGTTGGACTCCCTTACACCTTGCTTCCCAGAACGGCTATCATGCTGTTGCAGAGACGCTCCTCGAGAAGGGCGGAGAAGTGAACAGGGCCAAGGATAAGGATGGTAAAAAAGGCGTGATTGGAAAGCGAGTGACTTCTTAAAGGCGCCAGAGAAAGCCATTTTGCTTTTGTTTCTTTTCTCTTCTTTGTCTTCATGGAATTTGATAACAATTATTGTTATAATTTATATAAGGGAATCTTTTTTGCATCTTTTATCATTAATTTTATTGATTTTTATTTCTTTATTCTATGATTGTTTCAATAAAACTATTTTCATAGATTATTTTATAAAACTAGAATTACTCGAGTTTTTTCTATATTTTCTTTATACTATAAATGTTATAATGATTAGTTATAATAATTATGATAATAATAAGTATGATCATCTTAATTATCATTGATATTATCATTCATTATTTTCATGATTATCTAAAAGAAATATGATCATCCGAGCTCATCATCCCCAAAATGGTGCTATTCATATTATCATTATTATTTTAATAGAATACTATTATTATTACTCCTATTTTCTATTAAATTATCATTGTTATCATCCTTCTTATTATTATTGTTAATTTGATGGTGATTTTCCTGTTCTTGTTCTCCTACATGCTTTTGTTGGTGGTGTTGTTGCGAGATCTTTGTCAGTGATGACAAAGACCCTGATGATAATGAAGAAAGATAATGGCAACAAAAAGCAACAACGAATAATGATGATAATGAAAAGTTTCATAATGTGATGGTGGTAATGATAACAATATTAATGATAAAGTAATCATCACTGATAATATTGATGATTAACACTTCATGATGATAATAGAACTAATGATAATGGTAATTGACTTATTTATGATAACCAATGATAATAATAATGGTGATGATGAATAAATGATAGTAATAATTTAGAAATATAAAAGTTTAGTTTAAGTCCCCGAACGGGCGGGTCCGTTTTCTTTGACATACGTAATGTCTCCCATGTTCCACCAATATGGTTGATGTCTTTTATTTTACGCTTATTTTACTACAAGTAAAGACATGTTTTGTTTATGTTACACCATTTCTCAGGTGTATGTTTTTTCCATTATGAAGACTATATTATTTTATACCTGCATTGAAACAGAAGTGTAAATCATTTTATATCAATATGATTTCTTTTTTTTTTTCTGAAGAAAATTAGCAAGACGCTCAACAACACCACGGTGTTTCAATGGCTAAAGAACATCTTTATTTACTGCACGAATATCTTATATTTGTCTTTTACTTATTTATATTTATCTTTACTGCACGAATATTTATCTTTTAATATAATATTTATCTTTACTACACGAATGTGGCAAGAAAACCCCACAAATATTAAGGAAGGAATATATTTTATGATACTTGATGATAAACCACGTCTCATGATAATGATGGAACTAATGATAATGATATAAAGATAATAATGATGGTGATTGGAAGGTGAATAATGATAGTAATAACAGTAATGATGGAACATAATATTTATTGATTATGATGATAATTCTTATTATAATGAAATATTTTAAATATTTGATTTATAAATGATTATAAATTTATCTATGAATTGTAAATACTCATTAATGATAATGATTATTTTTAGTGATAATGAATATTTTTATGTTATTATCATTTTTTAGAAATCATCATTGCTGTTATTATTTTTATCATTATTAATATTTATCATTATCATTTATTATCATTATGAATATTATATAATTATCATTATTCTAAGAATTATCATTATTATTATTCTTCATTATTAGTTTTATCTTCCTCATTATCATTATTATTCATGTTATTGTCCAAAATTATCTTCATAATATTTCTATCATTATGATTGATATTTTTTTATCATTTTATTACCATTGCTATCATTATAGCTATCATGATTTACTGTTATTATTAGCAATGGTGTTCGTAAATATAATAATAAAAAACAATAAAAATTACAATAATTATCATAGTAATGTACCAAAAAAAATATTTATATATTATTGATAAATGATTATCAAACATTCATTTTCATTATTAAAATATTCCTTTCTCATTATCTCATTGTTTTCACATAAACAACTTACCTTTTCATAATTTGTATTTTCATTAACATTCTTAGTATTTGCAATTTTATTAATATTCAAAATATCCATACTATTCCTAGCCCTTACCCTTATCACCCTAATCATCTCTATTAATCTCATTCCTAAAACTAGTCTCTTTCTCCCTCACAATCACCTTCTCATTGTCATTCTCACTCACATTCAGCTTCTCATTGTTATTCTCACTGACACTCACCTTCTCGTTGTCATTCTCACTCACATTCACCTTCGCATTGTCATCCTCACTTCCCTTCTCACGCTCATTACTCACAAACAGACGTCTAAGAGAAGCATCTTCCTCCCTCAGGGTGTTGTGTGTGTTGAGTTGAGTTTGTGATTTTTGTGAAATTGAGACTCCCTTACACTATGCTTCCGGCAATGGCCATCATGCTGTTGCTGAGACGCTCCTCGAGAAGGGCGGAGAAGTGAACGCCAAGAATGCATTAGGTAAGGCGATTGGAAAGCGAGTGACTTCTTAAAGGCGCCAGAAGAATTTTGCTTTTGTTTCTTTTCTAATCTTTGTCTTTATGGAATTTTATAACAAATTATTGTTATAATTTGATTAGGGAATCTTTATCATCTTTTATGATTAATTTTATTGATATCTATTTCTTTATTCTATGAATTTTTCAATATAAAATATTTTCCATAGATTATTTTATAAAATAGAACAAATAAATAAGTGAGTTTTTCTTATATCTATTTATACGTATAAATGTTATAATGATTTGCTTATATTAATTATGATAATTAATAAGTATGATCATTATAATTATTATTGACATTATCCATTATTATTTTCCTGATTTCTAAAAGAAATATTGATATCATCTCATCATCAATCATAATCATCATCCAATGTGCTATTCATAATTATCATTATTATTTAACTTACTATAAACTAATCATTGTTACTCCCATTACTACTAAATTAATCAAATTGTTATCATCGCCTTCCTTCGTCTCATTATTGTTATTTTGATGGTGATCCTGTTCTTGTTCTCCTACATGCTTTTGTTCGGTGTTGTTGTTGCGACGCGTCTTTGTCAGTGATGGGCAAAAGACAATGATGATAATGGAGAAAGTAAATTGGCCATACAAAAGCAACAACAATAGTGATGATAATGAAAAGTTTTCATGATGTTGATGGAGGTAATGATAACAATATTAATGATAAAATAAGCATCACTGATAATGTTGATGATAACGACTTTCATGATGATAATAGAACTAATGATAATGTTAATGACTATTTATGATTACAATGATAATAATAATGGTGGATGATGAATAATGATAGTAATAAATTTAGAATATAAAAAGTTTTAGTTAAGTCCTCCCCGAACGGCGGGTCGTTTTTCTTTGACATTCGTAATGTCTCCATGTTCCACCCCATATTTGATGTTTATATTTATTGTTATTTTAAACGCTTTATTTACTACAAGAAAAGGACAATGTTTTGTTTATGTTACAACACCATTTATCAGGGAGTTATAAGTTTTTTTTTTTTATTTTTTTTTTTTTTTTTTTTTCCTTGGTATTTTTTTTGGGCATCTTTTTTTTTTTGTTGTTTTAAATTTTTTTTTTTTTTTTTTTTTTTTGGTTTGTTTTTGTTTTTTTTTTTTTTTTTTTTTTTTTTTTTTTTTTTTTTTTTTTTTTTTTTTTTTTTTTTTTTTTGTTTCCATCGAATGGAATTACTATTAACATATTTTAAAAACTAAACTCTTAATAAAAAACAAAATAACTAAACAAAAAAAACAAAAACTACCCTAACTGCAATTGACAATCAGAAGTGTTAAATCGTTTTATATCACTAACAATCATGATTGTTCTGAATAAATTAGCTGGACGGAGTGACACAAACACCCCACGAACACAACAACACACACCACGTGTTTCAAAAATAAATGATGGCCTAAAGAACATCTTTATTTACTGGCAAAACAGAATGTGGCAAGAAACACCCCACATGTATAACTTTCGTCCTACTCTTTGTCACTCCTATATTCTGTATAATTCTCTATATTATATAATATTAAAATATCATATGATAGTATATATATTCTATACATATATATACTAATATATATTACTGATAAATAATTAGCAAACATTCATTTTCATTATAATATTCTTTCTCATATCAT
>NW_028234414.1:101271-108185 GCF_977035675.1 Penaeus japonicus | reverse complement strand
TGTTAGCATAGTAATAACAATAGTACTAATGATTATAGCCAATGATGAAAATTATGACACCCATGAAAAAGGCTGATGAGAAAATGAAACATAATTGATGTAATGATGATAGTAATGACAATGTTATATATTCAATTTTACGATGATATCATACTCCGTACTGTCATGGCGGATGCTCAAAGGTTCATCGTAAAGTTATGCATATATACATGTATGAAATCTATTTGCATTCGTAATAATTTTTAACGCTATCAGGACTAACGATATCATATATGTTGAATAATGGATGATTCTCTTAATAGATTCAAATAAACTCATCATTTCCATTATCATTTCTACTGTCATTATGATTGTCATTGTCATTATCATTACTATTAATGCATAATTTCCTTTTTTTCCGATATTTCTATTTTAATTGATAGCGATTTATTTTTATTAATCATTTTTATACATCTTCAATCTCTCTATCTTCTATCTCTCTCCATTCCTTTCGACTCTCTATCTTCCATATTCTCTCCTTTAGTGCCTCTCTCTCTATCTCCCTCCCTTCCTCCCTTCATCTTCCTCATTTCCTCTTCCACAGTCCTCTTTCACTTTGCATATTCTATTTCTTTCCCTTCTACCCTCTTTTATCTCCTCCCTTCTTCCTCTCATCCTCACCTTCACCTTACCTCTCCTTTATCAGCCAAACTTTCTTAACACCTCAAGATCTCATTGCATCATCTCTCTCTCTCTCTCTCACTCACTCTCTCCTCTCATCTCTCACCGTCACAGAGGAGTCTCTCTCTCTCTCTCCCTCTCAGTCTCTCTCTCCTCTCTCGCTCATCTCGTTACTCCCTCCCCCTCTCACTCTCATCCCCCCCTCTCTCTCTCCAGTCCCCCCCTCTCTCTCCCCTCTCGTTCTCATTCCTCCCCCCCCCCTCTCCTCTCTCTTTCTCTTCCTCTTCTCGTGTTTTAAGAACGGCGAACTTCCCTTTATATCAGTATAATAACATAGCAAACACTCCTGCCCCGACGCGACCCCCCCCGCCGTATCGCCAAACGTAAGAACTTCTATCCCTATAAGAAACGTGGTCCATGATGATGCAATGCAAGCCGCTGAAATTAGCAACACAACGTTGCATCTTGCACTCAAGACGGGTTATGCTGAGGAACTGCGTATACTGACGTTATCAGTATCCTGAAGAGTGACGTTGTTATTTTGTTATCCACGGTTTTCCTGAATGTGGGATTGGGCGAGTGAGGGCGAACTCATCGCTAGGTGTAATGGCGTTTATCTTCAGCTATGGCATCAAGCGTCCGTACAGTTTTCAAAATGTTTGCACATTGTTTGGGTGAGGGTTGGAGGTATGGAACAACAGAAAATATAGGGAATGTCATACACTGAGGGTAAAAATAGATGATTTTGTTTTGCAATTATGTTAGGCGCTGAAGCGAAGGCAGACAAACTGGAAGAAATGATAAGAGACAGTTTAAGTTGCAAAAGAGGTTTGAGAAAAAGGATGAATAGGAAAGGCTGAAAAGGTAAGAAATGCAGAAAAAGAGAACCGCAAAAGACACGATATTATATATACATACATACATACATACAAACATACATATATATATATAGTATATATATAATATATATATTATATATATATAATATATATCTATATGTATGTATGTAAATATATATATATAAATAAATATATATATATATAATATATATATATATGAAATATACAGTAAGATATATATATATGATATATAAATATCTATATATATATATATACAAGATATACGATATATATATACTATATATATAATATATATATAAATATATAAATATATATATATATACAAATCAATGATACCCTGACAAGTTCCTCATCAGCACTTAGGTTATTCTTAAAAGAATGAATTAATATCTCATCAACATTACTCCTATCCCCAAGGAAACTACGTACACAGACTTCATACTTTTTCGTAAACAATTTACGTGCAATTGCTGAAAACATTCTTCCCCTCAAATAATATTTAAGAGAGTTTTCACACTACACCATCGGCACTTTTTTTCTCTAAGAAAGAGATACCAATTCCTCCAGAATATTGTTCAAATATAGTAAGATTAATATAACTGTCCTAGTTATAAATGCTATGTACAATGGGATCAACGTCACTTTGTTCCAAACACAGAATTAATGAGCCATATGAGTAAGTCAATGAAAATAGGCCTACCGTCTGAACAAACCGCCGTCCACTCTATTCCCCAATAACTATGACACGGGACACTCACCCTTAAGACTCAAAATGATTTTTAAAATCTGGCCATTCATCCAACAAGCTCCTCTCCAAATCTCACCCGAAAGATGAAATCTGAGCCAAATAACACAGCCATACAACCTTTGCAACATAATCCTATAACCTCTATTGTCATTTCACCTTTATGGTGTGATTTAGGCTGTTGCCGTGTATTTATGTTTATCATGTATTTTAAGCTATTTACTTAATTTTGTATGGGGGGGTGGTTGAGGTACGGTGTATATTTAATAGTAATATATATATATATATATATTTATCTATATATATATACATATATATAAATATGATATGTTTATATATATACATTTATATATATAAATTTATATAAATATATATATATATATACATCATTATATATATATATATATAATATAAGCCTTATCTGCAGCGTCCTTATCTGCAATAATTGCCAAAACTCGCAAATAATTTGCTGTCGTATTTCAAGTTCTCTTGCCAAAGAAGCTCGAACCCGCCCACGCGTACCACCTATCCAGCAGAGGCGTCAACGCCGCATGCGCAAAACCATCCGCCCGAATGGCGAAAATGCCAAATATTTTCTGATTTTATTCTATGTCGTCTCATTGAACCGTTTTTAAAAGAGTATCTATTGATGTTTTACAACAAATTTATTTTTAACAATAAAGTAAGAATTATAATGTATTATTATACTGCATATTTCGAGACTCAGTTCATGCGTGAAAATGTAAAACAAATACCACCATATGTATGCTTATAAATGCGTGATAAAATATTTGTTTGAATCCTTTGGCTGTATTCATTTACTTTTAACTCGTAAGAAACTGAATTTCTAAGTGTTTGACATGAAAAACCTTTAAACAACAACAAAAGCTATTGGGTGTAATTTCTATGTTCATTCTCAGGTCAGACAGGTAATCAAAGGCTATTAAAGTATATAGTCAAAATTAGGATAAAACTTTCGAATTTTGTTTAGATTTGATGGGCAGCAAGTGGTCTCTCAAGAAAACATTAAGTAAATCAAGTCGAACTCAGTAAAACAAAAAAATACCTGAGTTAGTATTATTTTACAGTGATACCCTACAATGATTGCAAATAATAAAAATTGTGTGTTGTAGCGATGTCTATATTAAACAAGACTTCTGTAATACACGCACAATATGCGAGAAACTTTTGTTGCAAGGAAATTATCAGAAAAGTAAATCATCCCTAGTGAATAAGCCTAGAATGAATTTTGCTATTGGATTGAAGTGTCATGCGAATATTCTATATTGCACAAATCAGATCTATTTACTGGACTGCTAATCTGCACAACTAGTTTTTTTTGAAGAAATATTTTTTTTTTTTCATGCTTAATGTAGCATAGCAGTTAGTTTATACAAAATACAGATTCCCCTTCATATGAATTGAGCAAAGCAAATAAGAACTGTATTTGTCGTGTTTTATTTAACTTTTAAGTGTTTTAACCATCAACCTCAAAAGAAAATAATACCTGTAAAACAAATGTTTTTCAAAGGCGCGCCACAAGGGCACGGTCGCTCTGTGAAGCCGTGACGGCTGGTTTTGTTTGAGCGGTAACACACTTTCGCTGTCGTACGCCCGACAGTGCCCATAAGCTGAAATTGATTTCAAGACTTTGACGCTGCAGATAAGGATATAAATATATTTACACACACAACACACACATAACCACACACAACACACACATATATGTATGTTATATATATATATATCTATATATACATATATACATATATATGTATATATAAGTATATATATTATAAATATATATAATTACTACATAAAAACATATATATACATATATATACATATATATGGTATAAATATAAAAATATATAAATATATATATATATCATATAATATATATAAATATAAATATATATATATATATATATACAAGTTAGTCATGCTTGCAACACATTCTCATATTGTTACCTTCTGCAGGTCCACCCGTATCACATACCCAGCCCTACCAGGTGACCGTGATCTGACCTTACCTCCATGTCCGGGTCACTGCCCCTCTCCCAGCCTTTCGTTTCCGCTTTTTATGTCCTCACCCGCCCTGTTTTACCGGGTGGCTTCACCCTTTTTCCCCTTACCTGCTTCTCACCTCCTCCTTAGACCTAAAGATGAAAATCCAGGTGATTTCGTAACTGCAGGATCATCTTCTGTTTTTAATTTTTTTGTGTAAAGTGGGATTTATCTACCATCAATATGAATAAAAATATATACATATAAATATATATATATATATATATATATATATATATATATATAATATTTAATTTATATAATGTATATATATTATATTTATATATATATGTATATATAAATATTATGATGTGAGGGTTATAGTGAGGGGGGTTTATATATATATATTTATCAATATTATATAAAAGGGTGGGTATATATACCTCCATACAATACAAAGTATATACAGTAACCAGAAAACCATCAACTCTCACGGAACAAAATCCTTTGCTTTTACCTACTTTCCCCCCCCCCCCCCCCCACCACCACCACCTACGGGCCCCATCCCCCAACACCAAAACCTTTCGAAAAGAGACCAGCATAAAGTGATACAAAACGCCTTTGGAATAAAACAAAAAAGAAAAAAAAGAGAAGAAAAATAAGTCACAGCTTCAGTTCCCAGCCCACCCGTTTGACATCCCCGACGGCACGAGCCATGACCGATAGGATTGGTAAACTGAAGGTCGGCAAAAAACGGTGGCCACATATTCCGGGGTTTGACGGGGAGTGTCAGTCGGGATAACAGGCGGACCAAGGCCGCGATGACGAGTCGCAAAATAATGGTTTCATTTTGCAGGAAATGCGAACGTCGAATCGCATGCCAAGGCGAAGGTAGAAAAATCACACTTTGTTTTCTTTTTTTGGGGTGGGGGGGTGGGGGGGGGGTGGGGGGAGGGGTGAGGGAGTCTCTCGATTTCTAGTTCGTTCTTGGATGAAGTAGAAAGTTCTCTTAAGAGAGAGAGGGGAGAGGGAAGAGAAGTGGGAAGACATTTAAATATAAATTATATAAATATATATATATATATATATATATATATAATAAATATAATATATATATACATGTGAGTGTGGTGTTGTGTGTGGTGGTGTGTTGTGTGTGTGTGTGTGTGTGTATATATAATATATAAATATATATATTCTCTATATATATAAATATATATGAGATAGAGAGAGAGAGAGGAGAGAGATGAGATAGAAAATAGAAACTGATAGATAGATAGAGAAGACGAAGAAATAAGAAGAGAGATGAAGATGATGTTGATACTATTGAATATTATTTAAGCAAGCAATAGGTATATATATCATGTATTACCCACAGAGGTTTTTGTTTAAGAATCTTCAAATCATTTTGCACATACATGGCTTACAACAACGTTTAGGTCACCAAACCTTCATCTATTAAAGCTTGTAAAAGGCTTCAATCAGCATCCAAATTAAAAAGACATAAAATCATTGAGTATAAACAGTTCTATTAAAAATAAAGACTGATTAAAAGCTTTGAAAAACGAAGGACTGCCATCGTAAGTATTCCGCGACATGTTAGTTTTCTCGATCAAAAAATGTTACTTCATGCATTTTTTTTTTTTGCCAGCCGGTAATGAAACTCGGGCATTCTAAATGTTCGTTAACCGACAGTCTTCTACGTATTTTAGTGTACTTATAAAAATCACTTGTGGTCTGGCTTCGTTTTAACCTGCTTTAAAAGATTCTTACAATTATGGAAAACCTCATAGTTCTGGATATTCTGCAGGTTAAGTAAGCAATGTAACTCAGTAATTAACATATAGTTCAACCATTCTCTACATGTAATTGAGGTATATTACTCTCTTTAGAATTTTAGAACCACGTGTCTAACCGCTTATTATATGTATACATCACCCTAACGCCTACTGAAAAAAATTCTAATTTATTCCATCAAGGGTGTCAGCTACAGCATACAGTACTGCATCAATTGATAAGATTATGCATGGTTAGAAATAGCGATATTTGCGGTCTATCTTTCATAAAAGAAATGCTAAATAAGGATTTAAGTGCTGTGGCATTAGACAAAAAAATAATAATAAAATAAAGAAATAAAAACTACACAACAATGTGAGAATACCCATTCGGGAAAACCCAAACTATACATAATATCTCAAAATTTGATAAATGCAATGAAAATATTCTTCAGTCCCCGGGGTGGGCACATATTCCAACAGCAGTATCACAAGTTTAACTAACATTCTTCTCATCCTTGATGACAATTACGGCCTAGATTTGAAAAGAGGGCTGCGTGGAAGTTGTAACAGAAAAATCTAACTACTTCTAAAAAAAATCTAATACTGATACCTCTTGCACCGGAACAAAATGCACATTGAAAAAAGTACTGTACTATCATAACTCGGGGTCCGACAAGAAACTCTAACTAAACAATAAGACACTCTGCAATTAGTATTTCTTTGGGGCCGATTCAATGTGCTGTGAGCTTGCAAAATTAAAACTTACTTTGTACTGCACTGTATGTACTCGGAATATGCCATTTCCCAGTTTAAGTGATAGAGGATAGAAATCTAGAGAAAGAATAATATCTTAATAAAAATAAT
>NW_028234414.1:98870-101171 GCF_977035675.1 Penaeus japonicus | reverse complement strand
GAATCTAATGTGTCGGTGGTACGGGCTGTGATGATTTTTGTGAACAGTGAGAGGAGGCTTATAGGTCGGTAATTCTTTAAGTCTTTTGTGTCTCCCTTTTTGTGTATTAAAATTATTATTGCGTATTTCCAGGCCTTCGGAATTTTACCGACGTCTAGACATCTGTTATAAAGACTGGCCAGCTTTACTGCCGCAATCTCTCCTGCGTCTTGAATAAGATCTACACTGATGCCGTCTTCTCCTGGTGTTTTTCCTCTTTTCATGCTTTTTAGTGCCCTAATTACTTCATCTACCGTAATGTTTGGAACATCTCCAATTGTTGTGTTTGTCTCCGTATGTGGTTGGTCGTTTGAGTGGTATAGATTGCGATAGAAGTCTTCTATTACTTTGATAATTTCATTTTTATTGTATGTCGCCTCTCCGTTGGGTTTCTTTACTGCATACATTTGGTTTTTTCCCTATTCCGAGCCTCCTCTTTGTTGCCTTAAGGCTGGTGCCGGCAAGCAGAGCTTCGTTTATTTTTCGTATGTTAAATTTGCGTACATCCTCTTTCTTCTTCTTGTTTATCGTCTTAGTCAGCTCTGTTGATTCTATCTTGTCTCTGATTGATGTTATTTTAATTTCCCTACGCTGTTTCATAAGCTCTTTCGTCTCTACCGAAAGCTTACTGATCCTTTCTTTTTCGTCTTTACCCCCTATTTCAAGTGCAGCTTCCATTAATATCTCACTGAATTGGTCGTTCATTTGGTCTATGTCAAGATCTTCTTCGAGAGCTGAGTATTTGTTTCGGATGTTGATACTGAATTCCGTCGCCCTAGTCTTGATGTTGGTTTAGATTAGCGAGAGGCTTTTGTATGAGCTTGTTTCGTTCCCTTCTTAGCTGTAACTTACCTCTACTCTGACCAGTCTATGGTCGCTACGACATTTACTTTATTGATAACGGTTACGTCTTGTACATTGTTGCGTCTGTTTGTGATTATAAAGTCAATTTCATTTTCAATACCGGATGGCGATTTCCATGTCCATTTCTCCCCGTTCTCTTTTCGAAGAATGTATTCATAATTTTAAGAGATCGAGCTTCGGCGAATTCTATCAATCTTTGCCCTCTCTCATTTCTGGTGCCTATTCCATGTTTCCCAACCGATATTTCTCCATCTTCCCTTATTCCTATCTTGGCATTAAAATCCCCCATAATCACGGTAAAATGGGTTTTTGCTCTATCGGTAGCTGCTTGCACATCTTCATAGAAGCTCTCTATCTCCTCATCACTATGACTGCTGGTAGGAGCGTACACTTGGATAATTTTTAGGCTATATCTGTTGTTTAGTTTCAGTATTACAGAAACTACTCTTTCGCTCACACTATAGAATTCCCTAACATTCTTTTCAAGTCGCTTGTGAACTAGGAAACCTACTCCTGATTCTTGTTTGCTATCCAAGGGTTTACCTCGCCAGTATAATAAGTGTCCATCATTTAGTACTTTCTGCTCTTCGCTTTATCTTCTAACTTTAGAAAATCTAACAATATCCCATATAATAAATGAAAGTTCCCCCAGCAGTGTCAGAAGATCAGATTCTGTTCTCAGGGTCCTTACATTGTATGTGCATAAGTTCATCATCTTTAGGCGGCCTGGGTCTACCCGGAGATTCTTAGCTCCCTCTGCTCCGGAGCGAACCTGATCGCCGCCGTGACCAGGGGCTCCTTCGCTTCCGGGGAATGAGGGCCGTTGTCTTGACTGGGAAATCATATTTAAGAGGTGTGTGGCCTGGTACCCCCACCAGTCGGCCTTGTGCACGGTGGGGGGAGTAGTTTTAGTCCGGAGGTACCATTAATCTCCAATAACACTTTTGAGTTAGTCTCGCATGTCATTAGGAGATCTTTGTAACCACCGATCTATCTCACGACCTTCCGGTCTACTCATGTGAGAATGGGCATTTGTTTATATACGTGCAGGGCCTACGCAACAATGCATGTTTGCATGTTTATGCGCGCTCCCGTGCCCGCACATATATTCGTTACTATATATAACATGCAGAATGTACAGCGTAGACGCCTTTATATACAAATAAGCAATTATGCACATATTCCAAGCGTTTGTCTACGCCCGTATGCATGCATACAGCACCCATACACATCAGCGTCCACGCGTGCACACACATGCATGTGAATTATAATGTGCCCATGCATTATAATTTATTTAAGTACATATACATATACATACATATATACACATATACATATATACACATATACATGTACATATATATACACATACACATATACACACACATACATATACAT
>NW_028234414.1:78870-83870 GCF_977035675.1 Penaeus japonicus | reverse complement strand
TACAATTTATATATGTATATAAACATATATACATATATATACATATATATATATATAATATATATAATATATATATATTTAATATCATAAATTGTTATCATTGTAATAATTATTAGTTACCATTATCTATTATTATCAGTATAATCATCAATTGTCATTATCAATTTAACTTATCATTCCTCATATATTATTGATTATGAAGATCGGCATAAGACAAAGCGTCCTTAAATCATAATAATTATCATTACTCAATTTTATTTTCATTATTATCACCATTTTCCTCAATCAAATACGATGATAATAGATATCATAACCATTATACTTTATTGGTTAATCCTCTCATTGCCCCAACCCACTCAAATGATGGTTGTTATTTTTTACTGATCTATTTCTCATGTCATGTGTATTTTTGTCAGAATGTGTGGCTTTTGTATGCGTGTCTAGTGTGAGTGTGTGTATGTGTTTAAGGAATTAGGATTCTATTATTTTCCTGATAATCATTATTATTTCATGCGTCATGAACGTTTTTATTACGATCGAATCTTATTTTAATTTTGTTGTGCTTGATATTAAGATTTGTGTTATGATAATTTGACCATTATTAAGATTTTTTTTTCTTATTCTTTTGATATGTTTCAAAATTCAAAGTATTACGATCCACCTCATAAGAAAGTATATAGATTAATAATAATAATAATAATAATAATAATAACAATAATAATAATAATAATAATAAATAATGATAAAGATAATCATACAATTAATAGTAATGATAACAATTTTAAAAAATAATGATAAATGATATTAATAATAATAACAGTAATCATATATTCTCAATTTACCTTCAACTCTAAACAAAATTAACAGATTTTACATCAAACCTTGACTCAGATTAATAACCAGTCTGATGCCTAAATTAATTTCCAACCGACCTGAATCACCATCATTAAATGCTTGAGCCATAATGAGCAAAATGATTCGTTCTATAATATTTGATCGATAATTAAGCTTCGTCATTATGCTCAGTTGACAGTGTTTTTTAATGTCAGTTCGTTTTCATTTTATATCGTCTTTTTATAATTGTTGCTATTATTTTCATTATTATCAATGCTATATTGCTATCATTATTATTAATTTCTTATAATCATTATCATTATTATCTTTATGAGGATTTTTATTGTCATATTATACTGCTAGTGTTAAAACTATTATTATCACTTACTATTATTATTATGAATATCATAGTTATAAGTATTTATATAATCATAATTGTTATTATTATTATCATCATTATTATTATTATTATCATTATTATTATTATCAGTTTTATTATTATCATTACCATTATTAATTGTCTTACTGTCATTATTAATCGTATTATTATGAACATAATCGTTGTAACTATTTACATCATCATAATTGCTATTATCATCATTATCATTATTGTTTTTATTATGTTTATCATTATTATTATTATTACTAATATCAATATTACTGCTATTATCTATATCATCAGTATCATTATTACTATTACCATTATCATTATTATTATAAATATCATTTTTACAATCATAAGCATTAGCATTAGCAGTGTCATTATCATTATTATCATTGTTAACATCATCTTGTCATTATCATTATTATTATTATCATCATTATTGTTATTATCATTACTGAAATTACTATCGTCTTCATTAGTAGTATTGTTATTGTTCCTATTTTCATTATTACTATTGTTATTAGCATTATCCTTTTTTTAGTCCATAATGATCATTATTGTCCTTATTATCATATTCATTAATACTACTTTTATTAGTCTGATCATCACTAACCTTTTTGCTTCGTTTTATGTTTTTCAATTAGTAATGGAAGTAGCATTAGTAGTTGTTATCATTATCATCATTGGTCATCCGCATCCATTTCACAATTCAGAGCATCAAAAAGGACAGTATTTGTGTTCGGATTTGCATTTGCTAAGGTTTCAATTTCATCCCCTTTCGGTTCCACCTTTACTTAAATACTTCGTTTACTCTGAAAATCATCACCAGCGACATTGCTATCATTACCAATTACCTCTAGTTCCACGTCTGCTAGCCAGCCATTTCTCTCTCTCTCTCTCTCTCTCTCTCTCTCTCTCTCTCTCTCTCTCTCTCTCTCTCTCTCTCTCTCTCTCTCTCTCTCTCTCTCTCTCTCTCACTGAACATTCTCTCGGCATACCTCTGTCGTCATTTGGACTACTTCGAAAACAGCATTCCACGAGGACTGTATTCACGTGCTTACTCCATCTAGCACTTCTCGTGGCTAGCAGAAGTTAGATTACAAATAGGTAGAGTGGAAAGCCAAGCTCGTGAGTTTCCACTGTCGCCTGGCGGTCACTGCTGTGGCTGGACATCACGGTGAGTACGGACTGAGCTCTGACCCTAAGTGGCCATTGCCCAGCCGTAGGATTTGTTTCGCATATCTGGCTTATCCTTACAGTGGGAGACTTGCCGCTCGCAACATCCTTACCATAGGATCCGGTCCATTGGCGGCGTTATTCACATCGATTATATTGGATATTTCACACGTAAATGAGCCACAAAATAGAATTTATATCGTGAAACCATCTCTATTGAAGGAATAAAATAAAATAAAAAAAAATTAATGAAAAGAAAAATAATTATAAAAAATAAAATAATAATAAAATAATAAAATAAAAATAAAATGAAAAATAAATAGAAAAAAAATAAAAGAAAATATAAAAAAAGAAAAAAAAAAAGAATAAGAAATAAAGAAAATGGCAAATAAAAATGAAAATAAAAAAAAAATAAAATTCTCTGCCGAGAAGTTTGGAGTTTTGCTGTCAATGAAACTGACTATGCTACACCTTAGCACGGTATACGTAGATAACTGGTATTTTCTATGTTCTTAATTCTTTATCATGATATTTCGTGATTAGATAATTGTTATGGGCATTGCTGATGTATTAACGTACTTTTTATCATTATCCATTACGTTATAATGATTATTATGATTATGCAGACTCGAATTATCCGGATAATCATTCATTAGTTATCTTTTATCCTTATCATTATTATCATTGTTGTTGTTGTAGATGTTCGTTTTTGCTGTGCATTTGTTATTGTTTTTAGTGATTCAGTATTCTAATTGCATACTGACTATCATTAATTATGATTTCTGTTACTATATAGAATTATCATTATCATTATAGTTTTCTGATATTTATTATCATTGTTATTATTGTCATTTAATTTTATCATTATCATTATCATAGTCCATTCATGATTTTATTATTTAAAAAATTCTGATAATATTAATAATGGTATTATCATGAGGATTATAATGATTAGGATAGTAATGATAATCATGAATAATGATGCTGATTATTAAATTCAGGATCGTGGTTCTGTAACTGGAGTTGATATTATTATAGTTATTATTATCGTCGTGGTTCCATATAACATTATCTTTATATCATTACGACTTTCATTAGTATTGTTGTTATTGTTATGTTGTTGTTATTTTAACTATCATTATTATCATTATCAATATCATATTTCATGTTATCAATATACAACTTATTGTTATTACTATGATAATGATATTATTATTACTATTATTACTATTGTGATTGTCGTTATCTTTATCATTGCTATCATTGTTATCATTATTATTATTATTGTTGTTGTTGTTGTTGTCCTCCGTAGAGTAATATTGACATTACTATTACCATTGTTATCATTATCATTATCAACAATACTATGAACATTATCATCATGAATATTATCATCTTCAATATCATCATTATCATTGTATTGCTATCAATATAACCATCCTTAGATCCTTTTGTCAAGAGAGTACGAGTAGACGTAATCGAGCAATGTACTTTATGATTAAAATCTAATGAAATATATTTTTTACTTATGGTTCCATAATTAATGTAAAGTAGCTCAAAATGACAAAGTTATTCTGTGCTGACAATATTTGCAAGATTCACACACAAAAATAGATAAATGAATAAGTAGATAAAAGAGTGTAGGAGGATAAGCGTTTTTATTAATATTTCATAAAAAAAAAAAAAAAAAAAAAAATCAAGCAATTATAACTGATTCGTGTTCGCGTGACACACTTTAGCAAAGACACGACTGAATCTCCCGGTAATAATTTGTTGAAGGGCCATATTTTCCTGAAAGTTTTTACGGGCGTGAATGCATTGCCGAACGAACCGTAACCAACGCGCCTTCTTTCATTACGTTGCCTGGCTCGACCTGTCCAAGGGTGTCCTATTTACTTCTCCTTTATTTTTGAATTTTTATTTACTGGGTTAAACGTCATCATTCTTTGCCTGCATTTTAAGGTGAATGTTTAGGGCTGATATATATGTATATATGTGTATAATATTATATATATATATATATATATATTATATCTTATATATATAATATATATATATATATGCATATATATATAAATATATATATATATAGAATAAATATATATACATTATACACCCCCACAACTGTATAAATCTATATATATATATATTTTATATATATATATATATATATATATATATATTACATATATTACAGATATATATATATATTTATATGTCTATATATATATATATATATATATATATATACATACATACATATATATATATACTATATATCTATACATACAATACATATATATATCATATATATACTATATATATATTATATATATATATCATATGTATATTATATATATATATGTATATTATTATACGATCACACATACTATATTATATATACCATATATACATATACAATACATTACGATATATATATATATATAGATATATATATATATATATATATATTATATCTATAAACTATACATATATACATATACATACATAGAACAATATGATTATATATATATATATATATAGTATATATATATATATATATATTATGATATACATATATATACATATATATATGTATATATAT
>NW_028234414.1:73668-78770 GCF_977035675.1 Penaeus japonicus | reverse complement strand
AATATATATATATTGTATATATATAATATATATACAACACAAACTTAGCAAATATGTCTCTAGATTTATGTATATATATAAATACATATCCTTGTATATAATATATATATGTATATATATATATATATATATAAAAATATATATATATATATATATATTTAATATAACTATAATATCAAATATATATGTATGATAGATGGGATAATAAAAAATATACATATATATTATATATATATAAATATATATATAAAATACATATAAATAAATATATTTATATATATATATCCCTATTATATATATATATAAATATAAATTATATATAATAATATAATATATATTTATATATATAATATACAATACATATATATAATAAATATATATATATAATATATAAAATAATTATATTTATATAAACATACATAAAATATTATATATATATATATATATTATAATATTATATAATTAAATATATATATATATATATATATCTTTATCTATATATATATATATAAAAAATATAATATTATATAAAAATATGTATATATATATATTTTAATATATATAAATATATATATATATAAATATATATATATTTTTATTGTATGTATGTAAAACGCATATATGAACACACACACACACACACACACGCCCCGAAAGCAGCACACAAAACACACACTCCACTTGTTTTTATATATATATATATATATATATATATATATATATATATAAAAATATAGAAATATATATATAATAATTTATATATTTTTTTTTTTTTTTTTTTTTTTTTTTATTTTTAAATCCATCTATCTATCTATCCATTTATCTACCCTATCTATCGTTATCTATTAATACTATCTATCATCAAACTATATATTTATATATTATAAAATATATAATATATATAATTTTATGGGTACATATATACAAGAAATGTATGTAGGGCACACACACACACACCCCATTGACTTGATTTCCTTTGATTATGATCTTGAGAACACAAACGAAAGAAAGAAATTCTAGAGAAATTCTAGAGATTATCCACTACCAAGTACTAACAATTATATCTCCTTTTTATTTAATTATCTATTCATTCAACTGATTGAATTTGTTCGGTTACTTACTGAAATTGCAAGAAGTCCTTGAGGAAATCAGTAGAACCAGAGTAACCCTTTTCTTGTCTGTATTAAACTTATCATTCAACTGAGGGACAGTGAAACAAATATATACCCTTAATTCATTTACATAACCTTGCTATCATAAAAGAAAGGCAGGCTATCAAAGCGCCAGTATTATCCCCTTCATTAAAAAAAAAAAGAAAAAAAGGAGAAGAAGAAGAAGAAGAAGAAAAAAAAAAATACTTTAACGAATAATCAGATTGAGCAAGACGGAGAGGAAAAGGTGTACTTATTTCATCATTCTGATTACCCTTAAAATATCATATTATAGTCTTGCAGAGCAGAGTTCTTGAAAGTACAAGTAGCGAGCTAGTGGTCAGTTATTTACTGCTTCTTATGTAAGAATGAGAGTATTATGAGATAGATGAAAAAGTATAACATATAAAGCACATAGTTAACCATAATGAAAGGTGTATCAATGGCTGTTTAGTTTTCGATAATATCCAATAGGGAGAGCCAGGCTATAATATTAAACCTAACTGGGCATCGAAAAAAATAGTTTGAAGAACACCGTTTTAGGGACGCTGTTCATCCTTATCAAAAGGAAATATTTTCATTAATATCTAAACTTTAACAGTGCACTATTATGCACTATCATAAAAGTACATAGTAGTACTTCTAATTAATACTATGTCCTATTGATAGTATGTTCAATATATCATGTCTGATGGTTAGACAATAGTAGATGATAAGTTCAATTTATCAATATCCAAGCCATGAATTTATCAATAGATTCATGTAGTTCTAGGTCACTTGATTTCTTCGTTTATCAATAGGATTTCGCAAAATGTTACAAACAGATTGTTAATAAAAATCAAAGCTGGAATTCCCATGAACCCCATACAAAGGATTGGTGTGATGATCTAGATTCATGGAAGGATCTCGGATGAAATTCATCACCAGAGCCATCCTTCACAGAAAACGGTGTCAGGAAATTCATTTTCTTCAAAATTAATATATACATATATATTATATATATTATATATATATATAATATATATATAATATATATAATATATATAATATGTATGTATATACATATATCATATATATATAATATATATATTATATATATATAATATCTATATTATATATTATTTATATATATATTATATATTATATACACCACACACAAACACACACACTCCCACACACCAACACACACACAAGGATATGTAAAATTATATATATATTATTATTTTCTATATATATCTATTATATCTACATATATATATAAATATATGTATCAATATATAAATATTTATATATATATATATAATATTATATATTAATTATATATATTATATAAATATATATATCTATTTATATATATATATATATATATATATAATATATTATTAGAGAGAGAGAGAGAGAGGAGGAGGAGAGAGAGAGACGTGAGAGAGAGGTTGTGAGGGTAGTTGAGAGAGATGAGAGGAGAGAGAGAGTTGAGAGCGAGAGAGAGAGGGGTAGATAGATAATATTGCTAGAATAGTTAGTAGATAGACAGATAAGGAAAGATATACACAAATTAATTTAAGCTTCATTATTCATGTGAGGACAATCCAGACAGTAGTGTTGGCAGAAAAAGTGTAATATTTGCCGATGAAATTACCATTGTTCTTTTTTGGTGAATGAAATAATGCTGGGTACGAAAAAGTGCAAAGGCATGAATACATATAAAGTTTATAATGAACTGTGAATGTTATTAGGAGCATAAAGCGCTTTGCCCTTTTTGCTCCAAGAAACATGGCCATATATTGTTGACTTAAAAGGTAACTAAGTCTAAGCAAGTATATCTCTTTCTATTCCACATTATATTTATTATATTATAAATTTTTCTATATATATTATATATATGTATTATAGTTTTATATATATTCTTTTATATATCTATATATATATGTGTGTATATAAATATTAATAACTATAATATATCTCTATAATTATTAAATATCTTTATATCTATATCTATATAATATATATATATAATATATAAATATATATATCTATTTCTAAGTATATCTGTATATTCACTCTGTATAAGAATATATATATATATATCTACATTCTATATATATATATATAACAAATATAATTCTGTATTATAGCTATCTATATCAGTTATCTAAATAAATAAAATCTGAATATACTATATCTATATATATCAAATAATATATATTATCAATAATATAAATATATGTTAAAAAAAAAAAGTAAAAATAAACACTCTATTCAAAATAATTATATAATATTATATTATGTGGTGTGTGTGTTGTGTGTTTTTGTGTTTTGTTTTTTATTGTGTTAAGTTATTTTGGAGTTAGAGTAGTTATTATCTATTTATTTTTTTATATATTTAGCAATACTCTGTTATGTTATATTTAAATTTATATGTAAAATACATAACAATCAAAAAATAACAAACTATATTCTATCTATATATCAACTTAAAATATAAATATCCCACCACAAAAAACTAAAATATATCTGTTAGTTTTTAATTCCATCCTACATTTTCCATCAAATCCTCATATACAAATATCAAAAAATAAACTAAATAAATAATAAAATTACATATAAACATAAGTGAACTCTTACAAGACATCAAAACTTAAAAATTAATTCCCTAATTACAAATCCAAATAATACAATACCAATAACAAATCACACTTCAATATTAAAAATAAATATTATAAAAAAAAAATTAACCCTAACCACCAACCATAAAAATATATATATTTAGTAAATTCATAATCAAATAATAATAAATCATATATATATTATATATACACACACACACTCACACACCACACACAAACACAATAATCACACACACACTAATAACACACACACACCCAACACACAACACACTAACAATCACCACACACACTCTACACAATAACTATCTAACTACACAATCACACACACACAACAACACTCCACCAACCCCCCCCCCCCCCACCCTCCACCCCCCCCCCCCCCCCCCCCCACCCCCCCCCAACACCCCCCACCACCCCCCCCCCTCCCCCACACCACACCCACACACACACACACACACACAATCTATCACTATATATATATATATCAATATTATTATATATATATATATATAATGATTATATAATACATTATAAACTTATATATTAATATATTATAATTTAATTTATCCTATATTATTAAATATATATATATATCATTACATACATATATATATATGATATTATATATATATATATTATATATATATATATAATATTCTCTCTCAAACCTACATATATATATAATATATCATTATGTTGTATAAATAATATAATACTGTACCCAACATACATCTAACATATTATTATATATAATATATTTATTATATTATAATTATATATATAATATATATTATTATATGTATAATATATATTATATATATATCTAAATATTTATATATATCATATATATATCATATATATCTATATCTATATGTTATTATATATATTATATCTTTACTATATATATATTTATAAATATATAATATAATATATTATATATTTGTATATATCATATATATATTATATTATATTATTATATATATATTTTACTATATGTATAATATATATTATTATACATATTATATTATATATTATATATATATTACCAACGATATATTTCTTATATATATATGTATGTATATATATATATATTATATATAACTTTATATATATTTATATATATTTATATTATTATATATGTATGTATATCATAAATATATATATATATATATATATATTATATTCTATATTATACATTATATACATATATTATATATATATATTATATATAATATACATATATATATAATATATATATAATATATAAATATATATATATATATATATATATATATATTATATATATTAATATATAATATATTAT
>NW_028234414.1:61335-63835 GCF_977035675.1 Penaeus japonicus | reverse complement strand
ACGTTCGGGATTACTGTAACGGAGAATCGGCATTACTAAAGCATGACCTGGAACGGGCGGGCGAGATGCCTGAAACATGTAACCCTTATGAAAGTTTTGACGAATAAAAGTCAATCTTCCAAAGTCCACTCTGGAAAAGGACGGTCGCGGGGGACTGTGCAACATGGCTCGCCGGGAGAAAAGAGTCAGACGTTTTCTGGACAGTGTGAGGAATTCACCGATATATTCTTTAGTCGAAATACTGCAGTAGTTCTTACATTTCTTATCATACCGCGAGTGCATTTTGTTTCATGTTTTGATGTAAGATTTGCAGGCCATTGGCTAGGAATGACATAAGGAAAAGAGAGTTCAGTATGTGAAATATTCATGTAAAATGGCCAGTTTATACAAAGCAGATGTCATGTAGCATCAGGTGGCTTCGAGTAGATGGCCAGAAATCAATGAACACCGATGTAAGGTAATGTAAAAAAGAAAAAAAAAGAAAAAAGAAAAAGACAAAAAAAAAAAGAAAAAGAAAAAAAAGAAAAGAAAAGAAAAAAAAAGAAAAAGAAAAACAAAGAAAAGAAAAAAAAAAGAGAAGAAAAAAAGAAAAAGAAAAGAAATGAAAAAAAAAACAGAAAAAAAGAAAGAAATGAATAAAAAGAAAAGAAATGAAAAAGAAAAGAAAAAGAAAAAAGAAAGAAAGAAAAAAGAAAGAAAGAAAGAAAAAAAGAAATGAAAAAGAAAAAAGAAAAGAAAAGAAAAAGAAAAAAGAAAGAAAAAAGAAAAGAAAGAAAAGAAAAGAAAAGAAAAAAGAAAGAAAAAATTTATATACATATATATATATATATATATATATATATATATATATATATATATATATATATGTACATACATATATATATATATATATATATATATATATATAATACTGAACTGAACAAGAGGAGTCCACGTGATGGTAAATAAAGAAAAAGTAACTAGTATTTGCTAGGGTGAAAATGATGAAAAACTAAAAAAAATCCAGATGGATGACATGATGAAAGGGTAAAAAGTCAACAGTATCATATTCAACAGAGTGATCTGTGTGAAAGCAATGTACTGAGGGATTGTTACATGCAGTGAAAGAAAAGAGCATGGCAAAGGAAACTCAAAAGTAGGTAAGAGGATAGAATCACTATTATCATTAACATCATCATTATTATCATAATTATCACTATCATTATTGTTATTATCATAATCATTATTATTATCATTATTATTTTCACTATTATTAGTACTATTATCATTATTATTATTATTATTATTATTATTATCATTATTATTATTATTATCATTATCATTATTAATATTATCATTGTTATCATTATCATTATTATTTTTTTCATTATTCTAATTATTATTATTATCATCACCATCATTGTCATTATTATCATCATTTTTATTATCATTAGCATCATTATTACATCATTATTATTATCTTATCACTTTTATTATTGATGAAAATAAAAATAGCAATGATAATGATTATCATTAGTTATCATCAATCAGTATTATTATTATATCATCATTATTAGTATCATTATTGTTTTATAATGATATAGATTATTCCATTATCCATACATCTCATTGTTAGCATCATATCATTTTATAATATTACACTGTTATTATCTTCAATATCAATATGATGATGATCATCATCATGTTTATTATTATTATCATCTCATCATCTTATCATTCTTGTCCATTACATTTATTACTATGATTGTTACTGCATGTTAATGATCATTATTTTTTATTATTTTATTTCTATTATTATTATTATTAGTTTTTATTATTATTATATTTGGTTATCATTATTGGTATTGTTATTATTATCTATTATTACTCTTATTATTTTAGTATTATTATTTTTATTACTATCATTCATTATCATTATTGTTATTATTATCATTCGTTATGATTTTATTCATTATTACTTATTATTATTATAATTATTATTATTATTATTATTAGTATTATTATTATTACTTATTATATTATATTAGTAGTATTATTATTTCGATTCATCATCATTATCATTAATATCATTACAATTATTACTATTATTGTTACTGCCCTTTATTATGATCAATATTATTATTATTATTATTACTATTATTATTATTATTATTATTAGATTATTATTACACTGTTATCATTATTAATTATAGTTATTATATTATTATTACTATTAATTATTATTATATTATTATATTTATTACAATCATTATTATCATTATTGTTATATTATCATGTTATTATTTTGATTATTATTATTATTATTATATTATTATTATAATATTAATTATTATTATTGTATTATTATTACTATTATCATTAATTATTATTATTATTTGGATCATCATCATCATCATTACCTCCGTTCGATTATTATCATTACCAATTCTTGCTATTACTATTAACAGCAATAAAACAACAATAATACTACTTCTTCTACTTCTACTGCTATTATTGCTAC
>NW_028234414.1:48898-61235 GCF_977035675.1 Penaeus japonicus | reverse complement strand
AGGAAAACTCAACTGGTATGCAGTTAAGAAACAATGAGTGTGACATTCAATAAATCTGAAATTATCAAAGTAATAGAAGACTTTTATTGCGACTTCATACTCAAATGATCAACCACGTACGGAGGACAACACAACAATAGGAGACGTTCCAACATTCGATAGGGAAGTAAATAAGGCACTAAAAGGCATGAACAAGAGAGGAAAACACAGGGAGAATATGGCATCGTTTAGATCTTATTCAGAGATGCAAGACGAGATTGCGGCAGTAAATTGGCAATCTTTTTAAACAATGGTTAAGCGTCGGTAAATCCGAAATCCTGGAAAAAACGGCATTAATAATTTGATTACACAAAAAGGGGGACACAAAGACGTAAAGAATTACGACCCTATAAGCCTCCTTTCAGTAAATTATAAACTGTTCACAAAATCACACAGCCCATATCAACAATAATTGATTCAAAAAAACAACCCAGGAAACAGGCAGGGTTCCACAGCGGATTCTCAACATACAGAACATATCACACACTTACCCAAATAGAGAAAACACATTAATATAGTAAGCACGTGCTGGGCAATTCGTAGAATATTGAAAAGGCGTTCGACCGTACATAGCAGCAGTACTAGATGCAATTCGTAGACAAGGAGTAGAGGAAATGTATTGCAGATTATTAGAGGATACATATAGAGATGGTCAGCGCCATCAATTCCACGCAGAAAACCAATAATAAAGGGGTGTTAGGCAGGGGCGACACCATCTCACGCACGCTTTTTTACAGCTTGCTTAGAGGAAGTATTTAAAGAAATGTTAGTTTGTAAGGAGAGAGGGATTAAAATAGAGAAATGAGGCACCTAAGCAATGTTGAAGATTTGCAATGACACTGTTGCTTTTTAGTTTGTTTTTATTTTCGGCGAGATCAGCAAAGATAATTACAACGACATTACTGAGCGATATTGAATGGGGAAAATCTGAAGATTCGGCGCATGAAAATGTACATGAGAAAAGACTAAAGTCAACAGTTGAACCCCAGTTAAGACGAAATACAAAATTACAGGGCAAGTTAACTGGAAAAGCAGTGTACGAATACGAGTATGTATGCAACTAAAACAACGTCATCCAGATGAATACATTCTGCGAGGCCGCAGATTTTAAAATGGCGAATCAGGCTAGGACTTGGAGTGCGCTTCGCGTACACGAGCGATGGGGAAGGGGAATGAGATAATAGTAAATATATTACGAGGTCGTCTGGCCACTCATGTCTAAAGCGAAAGGTTTTTGACAACAATGTGTCCCTCACCCGTGATCAGTTGTATACTTGACATATGGGTCACAAAAGCATGGACTACGACCACGAGTACTGAGAGGAAATTAATATGTGCTACAAAGAGGAATGGAAAGGCTTGAGGCGACTGGAATAGAGGCCACATGAGTACAGGCAGACAAAACAACAGTAGAGGATATACTTCGAGAGCATTGGCGAAAAGAAAAGAGAACGGACAAAGAAAACAACAGAATGGGAGTATATAAGGACATAAAGAGACAAGGGCATAGGCCAATCACAAGTACTGGCGTGATGAAATAGCGCATTTTGCCGCGGAGTAAAACTGGAATCAGGGTACGCAGGATACCGGAATGACTTAGGAAAAGACTGTGTGTGTGGTGTGTGTATGCGAGGTATATCTTATATACATGTATATTATATATAATTATATATAAAGTATATATCTCTATATTATAGGAATATATATATATATATGATATATATATATACATACACATATATGTAACATCTCTCTTTATCTATCTATCTTACTAATTTATCTATATCTATCTATCTCTCTCTCTCTCTCTCTCTCTCTCTCTCTCCTATATATATAATATATATATATAGTATAGTATATATATATATATAGTATATAGTATAATATATATATATATATATATATGTGATATTTAATAAGGGGGGGGGGGGGGAAGATATATATATAATATATATAATATATAAATAGTTGTAGTATATGCTTATATATATATATATATATATAATATAGTATATATATATTATGTATATATTCTATTATATATAATATATTGTAAATATATATATATATATATATTATAATATATGATATGAGGAGATGTATGTGAATATATAATATATTATATTATATATATATATAATATATATATATATATATCATAGGTATATTTATGTATATATATATTGAATATATAAATATATATATATATATATATATATTATATATATAAGAGATTGATTATACATATATACATTTCATATTTATATATATATATTATTATATATATTATTAGTAATATATATATATATATATAATGATTATATAATGTGATGTGATATATAGTATGTATATATATGATATATATGTATATATATGTAAATATATATATAGTATATATTTTCTTATATATATATATGAAGTATATATATATATGTGTGTGTGTGTGTGTGTGTGTGTGTGTGTAGATGTGTTGTGTGTGTGTGTGTGTGTAGTGTGTGTGTGTGTGTGTGTGTATAAAAAGTCAAAAGGACAAGAGTTCGTTAAATAATGCTGTATTGATACCAACACAATATAAGATCTAGAATTGATGACAACAGCTAGCAGTGAATGTTCAGTGATAAGATTGATATTTAGAGATACTTCTTATAAAATAGCAATAATAGCCGTAGGAAATAAATGATGATAATGATATTTGATACTGATAATGATGGACAGATGATAACAATAATATTGTATCAACATGGAAAAAGAGGGCGGTGGTGGTAAAAAAAATGGAATAATCACTTCTAAATATTGGATAATGTTAATGAACATAACAATGTAACGATAGTAAGAACAACAACAATATACTATAATTAGAAGATATGATGTTAAATAAGATATGAATTAAGATGTAATTTTTAAGATATATACTAACACACACACACACAAACATACACCTGCACACACACACACATACACACACACACACACACACACACGTCGCGTCAACATCACACACACACACCAACCACACAACACAACACATATATATACTATATATATATATAGTATATAGTATATATGATATATATAATATATATATATACAGATCTCATATATATATTGAACCATATATACGCTATAAGTATTATATCATAATCAAATCATATATTGCATATGGGCAGCACGCATGAAGTCACGTTTCAATAGACCGTTTGTTTGCCTGAATAAACCTTTTAATTAAATTTCGCGAAGATAAATTCCCAGGACGAATTGCCCACAGCTTTCTTGCATTTCAAGACACAATCCAAAGCTTTCAATTGAAGAGCGGGTTCCCTTGATAGTCACGGAAATCTTTGTTGCATATCAACTTTCGCAGGTGGAATTGATATTCACTCAGTGTGTAAGGTAACACGGGACCCTTCAAACCATGAGGGTTTTCTCATTTTATCCCTTTGTCTCCTGTCATTTCACTTATGTTTTCTTATGATATATATATATTTTTGTTTTTATTATATGCACGCAGCTGATATCATTTTTATTTATATAACATTCCAATCTGATCGATGAAGTGAAAGGGTATACGCTGGAGTTAAGGCAGGACTTTAGAATTAACCGTGTTGCACGTGATGTTGAGTGCGTTGCAGCAGCTGTCCTTCAGTAACCCACTCGTCCGTCATTAGAGAGGACCTTGCACTTTGTGTTTCAGATCGTCTTAGTTAATAATAAGTTCTAAATTGATAAGGAAAATTATTTTAGAAATAATAATTGGTAATAGATACAAATTATAATTGATAATAATGATTATGGCAGATAATATTTTTTAAATAAAAAAATGATAATATCAAGCAAAATGATAATATTAAAAAAAAAGAAATAAAGAAGTTAATAATTAGTTCTAAGTTGTGCTTTGTCAATGTATATGTAAATTCATATCATCTTCCCTCTCTTTCTCTTTTTCCTTCTTCTGCCTTTTTTTCTTTTCCCTTCTTCTTTTTTTTTTTTTTCTTTTTTCATTATCATCATCATTATCATAATCATTATTACCATCACTGATAGTACTATTGTTATTAGTATTATGTTTTTTATCATTATTATCATTTCATTATCATTATCATCAACGTTACAATCGTTATCATGATCACTGTTATTACTATTAATGCCATTATGATTATTATCATAATAGTTCATTCTTATAGATATTCATTACTATTATCATTATCATTGCCATCATTGTTATTGTCATTATAATTATCATCATTATTACTATCATCATTATCATTGTTATTATCATCATTTCTATCAGTATTATCATTATCAATATCATTATTGCCTATATAGTTTTTTATCCTTATTAACATTGTTATTGCTATTATCATTAATATTATCATTATCATTATCATTAGTTTTGTTATCATTATTTTTATCATTATCATTAGTTTTGTTATCATTATTTTTATCATTATCATTATTACAATCATCATCACATTGATGAATGTAATAGTAATTTCGATTATAATCATAATCATGCTAAAAATTATAATGATTTCGTTAATACTGTTCCAGCTGTTTTAACATCAAGAGAAGAAATAATGATACAAGTAATGCAATACTATCATCATTATCCTTTTTTAGAAGCATGGGCACAAAGATAACTATTTTCTATATTTTCAGAGTAAAGCTGTTATCATAAAGCATACCAGACTGACTTCAAACGTTTATGATTGCGTTCCCTTATCATTAACGTTAGATGAAATTATCTTATTCTTTAACGTGTTACGTTTTTTTTTTTTCCGTACATTTGTAAGCTTTCCTCAGAGAGAGAGAGAGAGAAAAAAGAGAGAGAAGAGGTGAGACAGAAGAAGAGAGAAGAGAGAGGAGAGAGAGAGAGAGTAGTAGAGAGGGAGAGAGAGAGAGGAGTTAACCTCGAAAGAGCGAGTGAGTAAGAAAAAGAGAGGGCGAGAGATATATAAAAAGGATATAAAAAGAGAAGAAAATGGGAATAAGAAGAAAAAACGTTTATGATTTCGTCCCTTTAATACAATGCGATAGAGCTTACGCTTCTACAGTCATCATTCTTCTTTTTGAGCGATATTAGATGCATTTTTGCGTGAAACCACGAACTCAGATTTATAGAGTTATAGCAAGGCCATACTTGTGTGCAAGATTGCATCATAGTCAGAGAACAAAGGGAAATTTAGAAAAAACACACACACACACACAAATAATCTTTCACTGGACTAATGATCGACTAACACCTTTCTTTATTTATTTATATTCTTAGTCTGATTCTTCTAGTCTACATTTTTTCCCCACTCGAATATAAACACAGGTAACACACACACATCTATAAGAATCCTAAGTTTTTTGTTTCTAGTTGTTTCGTTCGAGTTGGGAGAAAGAAATGTGAAACGTTGATTTAAATCGCGTTTAATACACCTTCAGATACGTGCCACTTTCATATAAGAAAAAAACTAAAGAAATAAAAAAACATTTAACAGAGATATTATAAATTTAGATATAAAGTACCGACAGCCGGCAACTTCCTTTCCCGTATAAGTATCTTTTAATCAAGTCTATCAGCGTAGGCGGACTTACATAACATAACATCCAACATTATTTATTGCCCTCTACATCACATTTTGAACTGTGTGATTAGATGTAACTCCCATCTTAACACTCATATAATCTACACATTCTAGTAAAGACTGCGTTAGTGAGATATTTCATATGACAGCATTCATGGGGGGAATGTAAAAGGGAATATTATCGCTCGAAGTCACTAACACTAGTAATTCGAACATCCCTGAGAAGAGCGGAAAAAGGACATGAACTGTGCGAGGGTTCGGAAAAAAATCTGTGGAGATAAGGATGAGAAAAGGCGTTAGATACGGTGCATTGAAAAGGGCAAGTTCTGTAAAGGGTCTCCAAGATAAAATGTGTAGGAAATGGTTAGATACAGATAAAGATTGTTGGAAACGGGTTGAAAAAAGGAAATGTTCTGGGAAATAGGTCCAAGATAAAAAGACATGTGTTAGGAGAGGATCATGGAATCAAGAGAGATGTTATGGAAACGTGTTGGCATGGTCTGAGAGACAAAAGAATATTCTCTAAAGAGGACGAGAATCAATGGGAGACGGGTGGGTAAGGGGATACGAAAAAAAGGAACTAAGCATGATAGCTATAATGTTGCATAATGATGCTGGGAGGAGAAAGATCGTTGGAAAAGGCAGAAGATAGCAAAGAAAACAGACTGCTGGGACAAGTAGACATGACAAGAGGCGAATCGTGTTGGAAGGGTTGATAGGAACACAAGGAATAAACAGGGTTGAATATTGGAAATAAATCAAAAAAAAATGACGAACGGAATTTTTTTTTTTTTTTAAATCTTACATAAAAGACGTTTTCTTCTCCTTCTCCCTTTTCTTCTACTTCTTCGTCTAATCTTATCTTCAACGTGTTACGTTTTTTTCCTCATTTTAGCTTTCCTCAGAGAGAGAGAGAGAGAGAGAGAGAGAGAGGGAGAGAAAAAGGAGAAGAAAGAGGAGATAGAGAGAAAAAAATAAAGTGCCTAAGAACGAATGCCTGAGAGTGAATTAGTGAGACAGAAAAGAGAGAGAGAGAGAAAGAGAGAGGTGAATCAATAATCTCTTACCAATCTGGGAGTCATAGCGATTTTTGCTTTTTGCTTTTTGCTTTTTTTTTTTTCATAGTAAAACTGGTTTTGACTTCAGTTGAGCGGCTGTACATGTGGTGAGAAACCATTTTGTTTATTTCCTGGATATTCACAATGGCAAAAAATTAAATGCAAAAGAAATGATAGAATGTGTGGTGGTGTGTGTTTTGTTATACTAAAAATGGATGTGTTGCAAAAGTTTGATGCCAGAAGTAGTGCATTCATTGTCTTTGGGATTCTTGTGGACCATACTACGTTTCATCCTGCGGGTAATAAATATACAATTACTTTTTTTTATGTTTTCTTTAAAGTCCCTTTAATGTTTTCCTTGTAATAGGTTTCGCGAGAAACACGACGGAAGGAAAGTGGAGTTCTGGGGATTAATTATTCCCATGTCCGAGCATAGCATGTATTGTGTATGCAAGTAAAGGTGAAAGATGAATACATATATACATGATTGCTAGATTTTTTTTTTTTTTGTTTTTTTTTACGAAAGACAAATTTAACTAAAATTGCCTGTACGGTCATGATTTTATCAATATGATTTTCTAAATATTAGTGATGTGCAAAATGTTGGACCAAGGTCTGCCAAATATGTACTGAATGGTTAATGTTGTCGGTTGGATACAGGTCACTAGCAATCATATATATCTAACAAACATTCATAATAATGCGCGCAATATCACTCCTTTCCGCGTCGTCACAAAAATAATATTCATAATAACAGTCAAATAATATATTCTCCTTTCAGTGCCGTCAATGAAGTCGAACTTTCAAACGTCCAAACAGTTTTGATAACTTCATAATGAATATTAATCAGGAACTTTAAAAACTTCATATACTATCCAGATTCCCATGACATCTGAAGCTCTTACAAATATTCGAAAAATCAACACCAATTCCTTCTCCTCACGGCAGGAAGCTTGGCAATACGCGAGTCTGCTTGCGACAATTGCTTGATGCAGAAAGCCTCATGGCGTTGAAAATGTTTTGCATTGTCTGCTCCGGCAGAATGGGATGTCATTTTTCAATAAAGTTAGTTGTGTAATTAATTCTATAGGCCATTAGCTTTAGTGAATATACGTTCGTTCATTGGCGCTATGGAGAAATATATTGTATATATATGTATATATAGATATATATATATATAAGCTATTTTTATATATATATATATATATATAATATATATATTATATAGTATATATATTAGTAATATTAATTGCGTTATATATAGATAAATATATATAATAGATAATATATTACTGCGATATATTATACATATATAGTACAATATATATATATATAAAATATATATATATATAGTGTGATATATATTATAAAACTAGAATATATATATATATATAGTTAGGTCATATATATATAGTATTATATAAGAGATATATATAATAGTATATAATAATATATATATATATATATATATGTTTTGTAAACCTTTTGCTTGGGTATTTGATTATGTTAAAGTATTTGTTGAGCAATTCCGTGATTTTAGGGACAACGATGGCACAAAAGTTTAAATATATTATCATCTTTTCACAGAAATGCGCTTAAACGTTCGCAGATAACCACATTGAAATGAGTGTGTAGCTGAAAAATATTTACTGTCTTGGCTTTTGGAATACAAAGGCACTACTTCAGGCCACGTGCTGGTCATCAGAATCGTCGATGTATTGCGGAATGCAATTATGTGTTGTGTATGTGTGTGTGTGTGTGTGTTTATATATGTGTTGGGTATGTGTGTGTGTGTTTATAGTGTGTATAATATATATGTGTGTGTGTGTAAATGTTTCGGTGGTGGTTTACCCCTCTAAAATGGTTGTACCCGTTGTTGGTTATATATATGGATAAGTTGTTGGGGGTGAGTGAACCATTTTTCGCGCTTTCGCTTCTTCCACCGAACCACAAAACCACGACACCCGACGACTCCTTCGAGACACTCGGAAAGTCTGGTCGGCGAGTGCCCGCGCACAACCGGTCACTCGACTCCTCAGATCTCTACACATATGTGCACCTTTAGTAAGTAACGCTTTCTAATTTTAACTGTAAATATATTACACTCGATATGTATTTTAAAACCATATTATGTTTTGTGGTGATACTGTGGTTATAATTGTATATTTGAGAGGTTAAGAGGGTATAACTTTGTTACAGCCTCCATTTTGAAAAGGTTCATGGCTCTCTAAAATTTCTCGCGGTTGCCCCAATTATTCCAGCGTTTAATATATTTGCGAATATATTGCTAGAGACATTTTTTTTTTTTTTTCCTTGAATCAGTTAATCTATCTGAAATATAGATAAGACATTTAAAAGAACCCCTGACAATATCTATATCTATCACTCGATATCTCTCTCTCTCTATCTACCTATCTATTTATATATATATATATATATATATATATATATATATATATATATATATATATATATATATATATATAATACAAAATATATTTATATAAATATGCTAAATTGCAGTAATGAAGAAAGGCCGTCTTTCAAAAACAGACACCAGGTGCATGAAATCACTCTAGAAATACCCAAGCCTCTCTTCCTCACCGGGGAAGGAAAGCTCAGCAAACGAATGCCCACATGGAAAATGCCTCGACCATTAAAACCATAGTATGCAATTAACAACCATTTACATCGGCTAATTGGACATGAATCATCCCAACGTGTGGGATGTCAAATGTTATCCAAATAAGCACTTCCTTGCCAAGCACGGAAAATGAATACATAACTTCATGAGATCAATTGAGTGAGTGGAAAAATTCCAGCACTCGGATAGTCTTTCCTGTCTTTTGCCTTTCCATCATCTATAATCTTCCTGTCTTTCTATTTTTCCATTTGTGAGTAGATAGCATGTAGAACATATTTCGAACTATTGAAGTTTCCCTTATAAAATGTTGTTGTCACATCTTCAAGGTTGGGGGGGGGAGTTTAATGGAAGCTTGCTACAGTTCAGAAAACACAATTTGCGATAAAATTATAAAGTTAGACAGATCATTTTTAACTGCACGGATGCATCTGAGAAAAAATAACCCATATTAGTAAAAAAAAAAAAAAAAAAAACAAGAAGAAAAAAGATCCAAGAGCCACAACAACTAGTTTTGCAACAACAACTGTTTTATTTCAATATTGCCAGAAAGTACGGCTTTAATTCTCGCTTGTAGTAATGGAAAAAAGTAGTTGTGAACTAGTATCAGCATATTCAAGTCATCTGTCACTTTTCATGGCAGCCTATTGTTTGCACACATTCAATTTGTCCTTTACTGTTTTCACATTTATAGCTGATTTACTGGTCATGTATTTGATTATATGTATATATATATTGATAATTATTACTTTAATCTAACACCTGTTTTATATATATTGATAATGATATATATATTATATTATATATATATATATTACATTAATAATATATATATATATTACATATATATCTTATAGTATATATTATTATATACGCTATTAAGCCTAATATATAGATTATGCTGATAATACAGTGAGTATGTATATATTATATATATAGTATATACTAAATTAGTGATCGTATAGTGCTATATATTAGGTGTACATATTAAGCTCGAGCAGGGGCGTTCATTACGAGTACAGTAGCTATATATTAACGTGATACGTGATATATATATATATATAGTAATATATATGATATATATTTATGTATGTATATATATATATATATATATTATAGGTATATATATATATATGCATCACTCTGCTACAATTTTGTTTCGTGACTATAGTATATATATACGTATATATATACTATATATACAGGAGTGACTGCGTATATCTATACGCAGCATGCATATTATTAATCATTTAAATATGCTTATATATACATTTATTCATATATTATATAACATTACATTATATATATATATATATATATATAATAGGTCATCTAATATATATATATAATATCATATATATATATATATATATATATATAATATATATATAACATACAATATATATATATATAGATATTATATAGATTATATACTCGCTAATATAGTAATGCATATAGCTATATATATATATGTATCGTTATACTAATGATAATTATAGCTATATATTAGTGTATTACCTATATATATATATATTATATATTACTACTTAGACATCGCATAGGCAGTAGTATGATATGCAAGTATAAAGTATGATAATAATATATATATATATATATATATATATATATATATATAATATATAATATATACTAGCTCTATTTTATATGATTCGCTATATATATAGTGATCATATGAAATAAATATATATATATATATAGAGTTCGTGTTTTATATATATATATTATATATATAGAGCTATAAGTATATATATAGATATAGTATAATATATATATATAATATATATAATATTAATGGATATAATGTAATTTATATATATAATATATATATTAATATATAATCAGTATATACAGAAAGGTAGGTGATATATACATAATATTATAAATCGTCATATATAATATAGTATACTAATATAATATACATATAATAGATATTATACGTACATATCCTGTAGCCTATATTAATATGGACATCGCTCTCATTCATATCTTGCACTTAGCAATGATAAAGATATATATAAACATTATATATATATATATATATAATAATATATATATATAGATATATTAAGATATATATATATATTTTACATATATATTAATATATATATAATAATATATATATATATAGATATATCTATAATTTTATATACATATAATATATATATATATAATATATATATATATATATAATATATATAGATATATATATATATTATATATATATACTAATATATATATATATATATATATATAACTATAATATATATGAATATATATACACACACACATATATATAATATATATATATATATATATATATAGTATATATATATATATATATATTATATATATGTATACAAGATAGATAGATAGACAGATATAAAACAAATGCTTGGATATGTTGCAAAATCCTTACTTGAAATATCCAGTCCTTTAGAATTGCTTGCAGGGGTCCCCGGCGGAATTTCATACCGGGTCTTCAATTGCATGATAATTGGCAATGATCACAGATTCTGCTCCTGCACTTGCTCTGCCGTTAGATTCTTAACAAGATTGGCGTCATGTAAATCACATGTCAGGCCTGGAATACTTTCCACTTCGAAAATACGTGTTTATTCTTTTTCGTTGTTACTTTATATCTTGGGTGTATATATGGATATACATGCGTGTGTGTGTGTTTATGTGTTCGTGTGTGTGTGTGTGTGTGTGCATTTATAGTATGCAGAATAGGAGGGTTATATTTGTATGTTCTATGATACATGACCATGAACGAAATCTTATACCTATTTATATAGAGTAAATACATAGAATAAAAAACAGCAGATTAAACCAGAAAGGATTTTTCAAAAGTTTTTGCTTGGAAATCTCATCATTTCAATCACACTCCTTCTACTCCGATTTCAACCCACATTCCACTCAAAGTGTGGCCTTCCCCCCACCCCTCCCCCACCAACCCCCTCTCTCCCTCTTATTTTCTCTTACTTTTATTCTGTTCTTCTTTCTCTATC
>NW_028234414.1:0-7500 GCF_977035675.1 Penaeus japonicus | reverse complement strand
AGAATAGGCCGACGTAGTTTGCCGTATGAATTCTTTTGGTTGTGTCATTAATGATGGCCGGGCCTTATTCGCGGTGGACTCGGTCCGGGCATGCTCTTGAAGTTCGTTTGTACCATTTGCCATCAAAGAGAACGCTTTGCAATATAGTTTCCTTTTGCGCTGGCTGCCAGAGCATGGATCCTGGATTTCCTAATGCATCACAGTCTGGCAAATGTACGATATTGGAGAAAAGTGAGGGCAAGACGGAGGGGTAGAAGAGTTAGGAGAGTAGATCCGGAAGTTACGAGATTGAAAAAGGAAATTCGAATGCTGACCTGAAGTTCTAAACAGGTAACACAAGAACTGGGAAGGAGAGAACAGCTATGTGTGTTTGTGTATATACATGTATGAGCATACACATAACACATACACACTATTATATATAGATATACATGTTTTATAGTATATATATATATATATATTTTAATATTATATATAATATATATATATATTCTATGATACATAATACATATATATATATATGGGATGTATTATATAGGGTTGCGTTATAATATATATATATATATATTATATATCTACATATACATATATATTGTTATATATATATATATTAGTATTTTGTATATATATATATAGACGAGATATATACATATATATAATATATATATATAAATATATTATTTAATTATATATATATATATATCATTTAGTTATATATATTATAGATATATATATAATAGTATATATATAATATATGTGTGTGTGGTTGTAACTGTGTGTATGTGTGTGGTATGTGTTGTGTGTTTTGTGTGTGTGTGGGTGTGTGTGTGTGTGTGTGGGTTGCGTGTGTGTGTATGTGTGATGTGTGTTGCGTGCGTGTGTGTGTGTGTGTGGTGCATTATATATAATATATATATATATATTATATATTATATATATATATATATATATAATTTATATGGTTGTATTGTAAGGTGTGTGTGTGTGTGTGTTGTGTGTGTGTATATATATTTATATTAATATATATATATTATATATATTTATATATATATATATATATATATATATAAATATATATATAATATATAGTCATATTTATATAATATATATATATATAATACATATTGGGTATGCATATATATATCTATATATATATATATATATATATTATATAAATTATATATCATATAGATAGGTATATATAATATAATATATATATTATATATATATATATATATATATATATATTGTATATATATATACACACACACACTACACACACACTACACTACAACACACACCACACACACACAGCATATATATATATATATATATAATATATATATATATTATATCATATATATATATATATATGATCTATATATCTATATAAATATACTATAATTTATATATAATTATATATATTATTTATATATATATATAATAAATATATATCTAGTAGATATATAGAAATATATATATCTCACACACACACACACACACACATACCACACACAGACAAGCTTACACACAGACACACACACACATATATACTTAATTTATATATATATATATATATATAACTATATATATAATATATTCTATATATATATGTGTGTGTGTGTGTGTTTGTGTGTGAGTATATATATTATATATATATATATATATATAATATATATATTATATCTTAATAATATAATTATATATAGTATTATTATATATCTTATATCTATATATATATATATTATATAGTATTTATATAGTATACACACAAACACTTACACAAACACATCACAAACACACACACACACACAACACAAACACACAACAACGACATAATAACATATTTTTATATATACATATAGGATTATATATATATATATATTATATAAGAATTATTATATATATATGATATATATATATATATACTATATATATATTATATATATATATATATATATAATATATATAATATATTAGTAAATATATATTCTTTTTTCTTCCCACTGGCGATACTACAATTTTACTTACAAATATAACAGAATCATTTTCCATTGTTGGAGTTCTATTATCATTTCAAATCTGAATTTCTAGATACTTTGAGATGACTATCCCTTTACTCCCAATTAAACATGGTAAAGAAAAAAAAATAAGGAAAGAGACTAGAGAGAATAAAAATAACATCGACTACAGCAATAGTGGCTGAGAGAGGAAATGGACAGGAGAGAATTGCCAATGCCCATGACACACATGACAGGGGTAGTAAGTGGTTTAGTTTCAATTGCTCAGGAAATGGACAGGCCTGTGATAGACGGCCCTACGACCTTGGCTATATTGCTACGTCCAGATCTTGATCGTGCACATGAGATAAACCATGGTCGCAGAAGAGAGTGTGGTTGTGGAGTGTAGTGTGGGGTTTAGGGTGGGGGGGGCTTGGGGGGGGGGGTTTTGGCAGGAGTGGAAAGTGCATGTGATGGATGAAGACAGGAGGAGAAAAAAAAGGGGTCCGGATTGGGGTGGGGAAATGGATACAACAGGGGAAAGTTAAAGGGGAATGGGGGAAACACAAGAGGATTGAAAAGAGGGGGGGGGGGGGGGGGGCCAGAAGGGGGTGTGTCGGGGGGTGCCAGATCAGGAGCAGAGGGAGGGATGGAACTAAGGAATTGTTTGGAGGACTAATAGATATGAGGGGAAGGAGAAGGAAGGAGAAAAAACCATAGAGCCGATGCGTTTTTGTAGTGTGTTTATGAATAAGTTTTTTTTGTGGCTGTTTTTATTTCGTTTGGTTTTAAGTGTGTTGTATTTGTTTTTTGGTAGGTGGTTGTATATGTTATGTGGTGGGTCTAGTTGTTTTATTAATCTTGAGCAAGAAGAGTAAACGAAAATAACTGTGAAATTGTTAGCCAAAGAGAGCGTGGTGAACGGAACCTCTCCTTTAACGAGGTCGATAGTGGTTAAAGGTATTGATCATCCAGGATGCATTTTTATTTATTTGACATCTGGAGGGTCCTCCTGTATTGGGGTTTTCGGGTTACTGTCTAATTACGCTTACTTCCTCCAAGATTGTCTTATTAGTTTTACCTTATGTTGAGGATTGTTACCTCTTATATAAAGTTGGTCTACTTATAACAGCTAACACCATGTGAATATTTTTGTACGTTTTATTGGTTGCGCCCCCAATTGCAAAGCTTGGTGTTTTGTTTGTATGTTGTGTTTGTTTTTGTGTGTGCTCTTATTTTTGTAATTCTTCATGTTCGATGTATATGTAATGCCATTTTGGTTGTTATCACTTTGGGTCCACATTTCTGTATAGCTGTTATCCACTCAGTGATTTGTGGAACTAATTGTACATATTGTACCTTTGGCAGTCTATCATTAATATTTTACACATTGGTATTATTAGGTTGTATGTCCCATTGAGATGCATTATGCAAAAAATCATCGTTATTTTTTGTCGTTTTGTGTTTTGTTTGTTGTGGTATTAGTTTATCGTATCTGTTATCAAAAGGGCAAAAGTCCCGACATCACTATATTTGATCGCAGTACGCCCGTCTCCGATGCCCTATTTACACACCCCCCATTATCATTGTCATAGTGTGTTTATTGAACATTATCAATCGAACATTAGTATCACCATTATCGGAACAATAGTATCATTATTTAGTGACGCAACGAGAATTTATATATTATCTGGTTTTACTGGGACAGTGTGAATAAACTGCTTACTAACGAATCATTGAGATGATATTCCACTAGAAGACTATGCAGAAGTTATAATTCTAGACCCCATATATCATTATTGAATAGAGTAGTTATTCTCACTATCATGAAGTCTTGAATTGCTCGAGCAGAACTAGCATTGAATTCATTAGTCTTGGGTTGCACTATCAGGGTATAGATGGAGTATGTCTCAATTCTGTGGCATAATGGCATCATCAGCCTATCATTAGGTTAGGCATCATTATTATCAGACAGTTCTTTTTGATATTATCTACTGAAAGATGATCATGTAGATTCTTATTATCACGCGATATTTTCTATTATCAACAACGATATCAACGAAGAATCATACGCATTAGAAGACAGGCGTCATAGACTTAAAATTATTTATCATTCCTTTTTACTGTTGTTAACGATTGTAATAGATAGTTCGCCATCAATAACAGTGCTCTTCTGCAGGCCCATCTGAGAATGGTCTAGGTTGTTTGCAAAGGTCACTACGGTATGTTGAGACTACACCTTCAATCTCCAATTGTGCGAAGGTGAGATGAAGAAAGCGAGAGGAATGATGCGAGTTCGTAGGGGTCATTTACAAATCGAATTCGCTGCAATAATATGTAGTTATCAGTATTTCGGCTACATTGCACAGCATCACACTGGGATGTGTTGAGTACTTATAGTGAGTATGAATGATAGTTATAGAGTAGATTGTTTTAGTTTTATGAGTATATCTTATATACTTTTATAATTAATGATATGATTCTTAATAGTTATCATTGATAGTGGTGATGTTGTTGTGATATGATATTGATAATTAGTGTGATGTGGAGGTGTGTTTATTGTGTGTGCTCTATCAGAACGACAGAAACCATCATAATATCGTCAGACTGACGTCAATATAAAGTCGGAGAGATGCTATAAGTAGTATATTATAGATTGAGTAGTATCTATAATATGTATGAATAGTCGTAGATATTAGTAGAGACTAATAGTAGTACTGGTGGATGAAAGATTGTGATGGTAGTGTTGTATGTAAGGTGGGATATCTGCGAGAGATCTTAATTGTCGTAAATGCACAGGTGCGCAGAGATATAAGATGAGATGGAAGTTATAAAATCATGAGAACAGAAGTAATCATTATATTCAGTGTTTGGACTTCAAGTGACATGTCTCTCGCGAAAAGACCCCGGCCAGAGTTGGAAGCGTGCGTTCGACCTTTTCCGAACATTTGGAAAGAGCTATGTACCCAGTAAAGAACATAGCCCCCTCGTCAGTTATCGTCGAGTCGATCCGTACTTCTCCCCAATGAGCAAGGTCAATCAAGCCCCTAGAATGACCTGCATCTCGCTCAGATAGGATTTTTTATCAGTTCAGATTAAGCATAGAGCACACCGCAAGAAGCCATCTCATTTTCACTCTCGCAAGGGCTTCCAGATAGATATTGTATCTAGGCCTTTGAGACTTATGATATATACTGGCTTGTCCAGGATCATAGTGTTCTCTATATCATTTTGTGAATAGATGCTCGTTAGCTGGTGTAGGTTTTTCGCTTCCTGATGTTCGTGTCCCTATTGATGTAAACAATCTTATGTATATCTTTGAGCTATGATATATTGTTGTTGTTTTAGCTGCTGTGTTTGATGCCAACTTTTTATTTCTTATGTGTAGTAAGAAATAACATTGTGTGTGTGTATGTGTGTGTGTGTGTGGGTGTGTGTGTGTGTGTATGTGGGTGTGTGTGTGTGTGTGGGTGGGTGTGTGTGTATAATTGTCTGTATAACGTGTGCGCTATGTCTAATAACCTTCTTACAAAACACCGGTTTCCTTGAAAAAATTATGCATGTCCTGTTTGTTGCAAACTACGAATTTTCAGGTTTATATACATTGAATTAGTAGTGTATAAATTATTGTAATAGGATTAGTATCATAACAAGCAAGCATTTGATTTATCTATAGCAGTTGAGTTTTAATTGATCTATGGAAAGCTATTCCGATGTGGATTTACTTTAGAATTGAATCGGACGGGAACAGCACCCATATTTCCAATTACAAAAAGGATTAAGGCATTTGTGCGGAAACGAGGCTTCGCATTCCTCCTGATCTTATGATGCACTGAAGACAAGCCTGCCTGTCTTCTCAAGTATAATTATCTTTAATAGTTTATATGATACATAAATCTATATATTATATGGTGTGTGTGTGTGTGTGGTGTGTTGTGTGTGTGTGTGAAGTGTGTGTGTGTGTGTGTGTGTAAATATATATAAATATATATATATATAATAATAGATTATTTATATTATATATACTATATATATATGTATATATTTATATATATGATATATATATAATATATATATATTTATATACATTTGTGATATATTTATATATATATATATATAGTATTATAGATATTAGTATGATATAATGTATGTATATAGTATTGTAAATATATATAAATATATATAGATATATCTTTATACATATATGGTATGTAAATATCTTTAGTTATGATATATATTTATATAATATATATAGTATATATATATATAAATATATATTTATATAGTTGTGTGTAGAATAAATTATATATATATTATATATATATATAAATATATTTATATATTTATGATATATATATATATGTGTGTTGTGTGTGTGTGTGTGTGTGTGTTGTTATGTTAGTGTGTGGGTGAGTGTGTGGTGGTGTGGTGTGATTTACAAGTCCCATATATCTTTATATATATTATAGTATAGTCTATTATATAGTATTATATATAACTATCTATATTATATATATTATAATATGTATATGGTGTTTTGTGTGTGTGTGTGTGTGTGTGTGTGTATACATGAATTATTTTATATATATATTTATATATCTATATATATAGTAATATATATATATATAAAAAAATATGATAAATTTACAGGTTCGTTTTCTCTGTAGAGTGTGGATCATTACAACAGGTTGTTTTTAACAGAAAGTGCACCAGAACAAAAACATGCGGTTTTTTATCTAGAGATAGACATAAAAGGACGCCAATCACAAAGAGGAGTAAAGGCACAAGACACCATTACAGGAGGATAGGTGAGGGGAAACGAGGTCATATGATGGAGAGGAGACGGTGGTACACACGGAATACGGGTTTTTGAGGTCAATCATGGAGTCAACTGGATTCAACTGTCAAAATTTTCAAAAAAATCGGCATTTTGTCGGTGGCCTTGTCGTGACAGCTACTTGCATCCGTTCCTCACCTGACCTACGACCAAATTGCGATGTGCCCGAACTGCAAGAGTTTCTCTACCTTGCACGCCGGTCGTCAAGGCGAGACTTGTTACATTTATTGTGTGATTTGATAGAGTGATTGTTATATATTTATTTTATAGTTTTAGTTTTAGTATATATTTATTTCTGATATAATATATTTATAGATTTATATACTAGTTTGTTACCATTATAGTATATATATTTATATATATAGTTACCCTCATTTATATATGGTATATTATACATTTTTGTACAGTATATATATATATAAATTTATATGTATCTATATATATATATAGGACGATTGGATTTATATATTATGGATATATTATATATATTATTATTTATATATACAGTATTTATATCATATATATATATATTTATATATTTATTATATATGTATATATGAGATATATATATATATATATATTTATATAGTTATACTGTAAATATATTGATATTTTATTTTATATAAATTTTTTATATATATATATATATATATAGTATATATA
>NW_028234413.1:45257252-45259752 GCF_977035675.1 Penaeus japonicus | reverse complement strand
GTTAATCTATATAAGGATATATAAAATGTAATTAGATATATGTATGTAGATATATATATAATATATTTATAGAAGATATAAATATATATAATATAATATATATAATAAATATGATAGTGATGTGTGTGTGTGTATGATAAATTGATAGTATGTTAACATTTGTTATATATGTATGAAATACATAATAGATATATGATATATATATCAATAACAAATATATTTATATAATACATAATTATATAATAATTTAAATAAATATGAGTTGGTGAATTTCATTTATATGTGATATATATATATATAACTATAAATCAGTAATATATAGAATAGATAGTATATGTTATATACATGTAGTATAGATATGTATAAATAATAATAAAATATATTATATATATATATATAATATAGATATATATATTTACTATATAATTATATATGTTTATAACAAAATAGTACTGTAAGACACACACACACACATAACACATAGTAATATAAATGTTACATACTATAGATCTATACATATATATATATATATATATATTATACTAAATATATTATATAAATATATAGATAGAAATGGGTTTTAATTATGTTTGTTTAATACACACACACCACACAAACACATGAGTAATATGTATAAAGAGATATATTTATTTATTTGATATATATATAATAGAGCTATATTTATATAAGTATATATAGTCATTATATATATTATTAATATAACTATTTACTCTGCAGTGAACACACAACACACACACACATATATAATGATATATATCTATATATATATATATATAGTATATTTGATTATATTGATTATATTATATATTTATTTAGATTTATAAGAGATTATATATATAATCTATTTATGGTATTTATGATATACATGTGTTAATTAGCATAGATATAAAGACATGATTGATATTATAATAAAAAAATATATAGAATATTTTATAGGGGTAATAATAAGTAGATAATATTGATATGTGTACATATGAATTGATATAGATAATATAGAAGGATAAATATATTTGCATATATAGAATAAATACTATATATATACGATATAATGTATATATATACAGATTTATATGTTAAGAAAGATAGTATATATAAGTATATATATATATATATAGTGTGTATACCTAGTTTGAATATTTGTATATATTGGGTGACATATATTAATGATATATATGAGATTATATAGATGTATATATAATAAAATACTGAGATATAGTAGTGATTTAGTTTTTATTGATAGAGATTAGAAAGATATATAGATATAGTATGTTGGGAGGGAAGAGTTTAACATATACATCTATGTATAAAGTAATCGATTATGTTATTCAATGTTTTTGATGCATAAATATGTATGTATATGTAATGGATATGTTTATATGCATATCGGATTATATATATTTCTATATATATAGGGGGGGGGGGGGGGGTGGGAAGGGGGGTTTAGTATGCTATTTATATCTTATATATGGATAGAGGTTATATAGAGTATATTATATATATTTATATATATATATATATACTATGTATGTTTATTTAATGTGTTTGTAATGTGAGAAGTTTAGGGTAAATATATGTACATGTTTGTTTTGTATATATACATATCTCCGATACAGTATTATTGTCATGATATATAATCATATATATATATATATATATAGATATAGTGAAAAAAAAAAAGGGTGGTAATCAGTACATATTATATACATTGATCGATCTATATATCTACACCTCTCGCCTCTCCCTCCGTCGGCCCCAATCTCTCGTTCTCCTCTATAATATAGATATTATTAATATAGTCTATATATATAGTAAGTGTATATTATAAGAGATTGTATTTTTATTTAATGGGGGTATATATATATATGTATATAGAGTATAGTGTTAGTTAAAATTATGAGTAGTAACAGATTTTATATAGATCATATAGATTAGAGACTTATATTCTAGAGCTCAGAGATCCTCTCTCCTCTCAGCTCTCACTATCATCTCGCTCATCTACATTAGTATATATAGTTTTAGATATTGTATATAATATAAGTGATTGATATGAGAGTAATAGGTAGAGGATATATAGGGGTATTTTATAGAGTTTTGTTATATATATATATATATATATAATATATATATATAGATGGTGTGTGGTGTAGGTATATGTAGTCATAATTAAGATGTTTGAGGTATAATGATGAGAGTTAATTTTATTGAGTAGTATATATAGAAGAAGAGAGAGAAGGAGAAGTGAGAAGACGATAGAGAGAGATGAGAGAGAGAGAGTCGTGAGAGAGATCAGCCTAAATGCAGTGAGTGGCATGTTTGATGAGGCATTAGAGATTGTGTATTTTCTTTTTCCCTCCCCTCCATTTTCGCCTTTTCTCTTTCCTTTTCATAGGCCCTTCCGATCTTGTTATCATTAATTTGTCTCCGTCGCAATTGATCCTATAGGCACATTTTCTTGTGAAGTAAGCTATTTATATACATC
>NW_028234413.1:45232755-45254652 GCF_977035675.1 Penaeus japonicus | reverse complement strand
GATAGATAGTGTCCTATATATAATAGTATATATATGAGTTATATTATACTATAGTTATATACATATATTTCATACTTATATATATATATATTATATATAATAATATATATATATATAGTATATATACATATTTATAGTAGCATAACATATATATGTATGTATTATATATATATTATATATATATATGTATATATAATATCTAAGATATATGTTGATGTGTGTGTGTGTGGTTGTGAGTGTGTGATCTGTGTGTGTGTTGTATGTGTTGTGTGTGTAGAGACACATCATAGTCATGCACCCTGGCCAAATCCCACCTAAGCAATTGGCGGGACGTGTTCGGGGCTGTTCCAATCTTTTCCAAACACTGGATTCACTATAGCCCAAGCAGGGACGAGCGCTCATCCGTGCTGGCGCGAAGGTAGTTCCCTAGTTTCGCCGTGACGCAGGATCGCGTCTAGAACAGCGTGGAGTTCTAAAATGATATCCCTAATTTAGACCAATGATTTACAACCTTTTTGTATCATTGTGATGTTAAGGACACGATCGAACAGAATGCTTGAATCTATTGGACAATGGCTTGAAGACTTATTTAATAGTTCCTTTTTTCATCTTATATCATTGGTAATACGGATGATTTTACTGACAGTAGTAGCAGACAAGGTTGGAAAGCAGTGAAGTACTGAATAGTGGACACGTCTTGACAGCAAAGCAATCATTTTTGGCGTAGATTTTCTTATCTTGGAATTATATAGTGTGAGTGAAAGAGTTAGTCTTCCGTGATGCATTAATAAGAAATAATAAATAAAAATACATGGGTTAATTCTGAGACTGTATCAATAGTTATAGCGCCGTTCGGACCTGTTAGCCATAATGATGAGGAGGTAAAGAGCTATGAAGGATGTCCATCACGTACTCCACAAAGACCTATTTTACCTGCTAATTATGGAGACTGTCTCATGCTCAAGTTAGGGAACGACGGTAGAAGAGGAACCCCGTTGGGACATCGGCGTGGAGAGGTACTTAGAAGAGGAGAGAGGATGAATGCTCCGTATGAATGCCTGAGGCTTGATGTCCTTAATATCATGAATATTCCTATATTCTTTCGAAAAAAAAAAAATCGGAGAGGGAGGTGAACCTGTGTCACACAAATCGGTCGTCCGTATTAAAAATGGTCTATTAGGCCTTTCATAATCACAAATAGGCTTGACAGTGTACTAGACTGGTGTAAGCAATACGAAATTAAAACCGCACTTTAGAGGAATGGTATTTAATTAGTTTACACCGGAAGTCATTTCCTTTAACCCTAATACTAATTTGAATACCTGGCGAGCAGAATACGTAGACTTAATATCCAAATCACTAAAGATACTCGTTGACTGCGATGACGAGATGATCGTGATATTTGACAAGGCTCATGACCGAGTGTCTAACGGAGATAATTTAAGGAATAGTTGTGATTAAAGTAGGCAGTTTAAAAGTAACGAAAAGATCAAATGTCCAGTAACCTTTCGGTAGAAACATATAAATCCTTACACCCACGTAAGATATTGGAGAATATATAGAGCTGTGCAGGGACGAACTAGAATTAGAAGACAAGGTGAAATAATCTAAAGACTTATATATAAATAAATACGTGTACTTATACAGCTGGTAAACGACCAACCACGGACCGAAATAAAGTCAGAATGAGAAGACGTCTCCAGCTAAGAGGAATTCAAATAAAGAATGAAAAGTCTGGCCGAGCAAAGCTCGGAAGATGCAATTAGTACAGAACCGCTGCGCGGACCAGAAATTGCGGTCGTAGTAGTCAAGCCAATCTTTCTAAGCGTCGATAGATCACCAAGCAGGCTTGAGAAAAAGGGCAATTAACATATTCTAATAACACGATAAAATGTGGGATCCACCAAGTCCTTGAATAAAAACCTCAAGAAGTTTGTCAACTTACATTGGTCAGTGATAAAGGAGTACCACAACCCTACATTTCCGATATAACTAAGATATCTAACTTGGGCCTCTAAACAGGTTTTCCAAGCATTGGTTTTCCCAAGAACAGCATTGAGATACACCAACCCAAATGAAGATATAAAAACAATTAGAATATAGGAAGCTTTGTGCATGACATTCGGTTTTGATCACATACAGTACAGGACGAAGTAACTAAGAAGTAGTGAAACAGGTATATATACATCGGAAGCACAGATTAGAAAAATACGTCACATGAAACTGAAATGAAATGATAACTAGGTTCGGGGGCGGCTGGAGTGCATACGTGCAGATGTTGCAACATTAATTACAAGGTTCTGTTGCCATTATGTCTAAAGAGAAGTCTTGAACCGATTTCTCGATATGCATAGACCATAGAAAATGACTGGGAAAGATGAAGACGACTCGTCCTGATGTGGAACTTGTGTGTGTGTGCGTGTGTGCGTCGCGCAACATATCTATCTATCTATCTATATAGGGATATAATATATAATATATATAATATATATATATATATATATATGCAATATATATATATATATATATATAAAAGGCATATATAATAATATAATTTATCAATATATATTATAATACTGCTATATATATATATTATATGTCTTGTGTGTGTGTGTGTGTGTGTGTATGTGTGTGTGTGGTGCTGGATTTGTCTATGTGTGTAGTATACATAAAGTATACTGTATATATAATATTATATATACAAATAGTATATTATACAGCCGCTTGAGTCAGTCAAACATCATTGTTCACCGTAGCCTGCATTAGGGAAATGGATAACGCACAAGACCGACCATCTCGAAAGAAAAAAAATCCGTTTTGTCAAACAATTAGTGTGCCTAAAATAATAATCCTTTTACGTAAAAGAGTAGTCATTCTCGTAATGCCAGCCGTCGCTAAAAGAGGAACAGTCATGTCACTTCTAATAGGATTATGCAGCATGTCGTTCTCACGCACAAAGACGAATACGGTCGTGACAGTTAAATTAAAACTACTGACAGTCACTGGCGCTGTCTGTTTTCCCGCCCCGCTTCCGTTCGAGTGATATCCAGATTCTGTACCTTCAATCAATCTACTTCGTTCGAAACCGATCGTATCCATCAACAATCTTTACTTCGTTCTGAAACCGATTCGTACTTTCAATAATCTTGCTTCGTTCGACTGATCATACTTTCAACAAACGCTTATTTATTCGTTCGGAACGATTTCGTACTTCAATAATCTTGCTTCGTTCGACCGATTCGTAACTTTCAATAATCTTGCTTCGGTTACGTTCGTATACCGATTCGTACGTTCAATAATCTTGCCTTCGTTCGACTGATCAATTTACTTTCAACAAACGCTTCGTTCGAACCGATTCGTACTTTCAATAATCATTGCTTCGTTCGAACCGATTCGTACTTTCAACTATTGTGCTTACGTCTTCGACCAATTTCGTACTTTCAATAATCTGAGCTTTCGTTTCGAAACCTCCGATTCGTACTTTCAACTATTGTGCTTCGTTCGACCAAATTCCGTACTTTCAATAATCTTGCTTCGTTCGATTTTTTTTTGGTTTTTTGAGTTTATATTATTGTGGGAGAGTTCTTTTTATTTTAAATTTATTGTTAGTTTATTATTGATGAGGAACTTAAGTTTGGTTATTATATTATATAATAAGACATCACTCTATATAAAAATACAATACACAAACCTTAGGTTAATCTTGCTTCGTTCGACCGATTCGTACTTTCAATAATCTTGCTTCGTTCGACTGATTCATACTTTCAACAAACGCTTCGTTCGACCGATTCGTACTTTCAACAAACGCTTCGTTCGACCGATTCGTACTTTCAACAATCTTGCTTCGTTCGACCGATTCGTACTTTCAACAAACGCTTCGTTCGACCAATTCGTACTTTCAATAATCTTGCTTCGTTCGATGTTTCCGATCTTCCTGTACTTTCAACAAACGCTTCGTTCGACCAATTCGTACTTTCAATAATCTTGCTTCGTTTGACCGATTCGTACTTTCAACAAACGCTTCGTTCGACCAATTCGTACTTTCAATAATCTTGCTTCGTTCGACCGATTCGTACTTTCAACTATTGTGCTTCGAACGCCTGGCGCTCCGCTGCCCCGAACTGGCGCTTTGTTATTGGAAACAGAGTGGCGTTTGAGTTACAGTATATATACACGTGTCTCTTATGAAGGATTATGATTCTCATTATAGGTACAAAGACACGGGCATTATTCCTTTTTGTGTGTGTTTTTTTAATTTTTTTATGAAGATTTAGAGATTATTTCATTATATTTTATTTTTGTAGTCACGATTACAAATTTTGAATCCTACCCCTATGGTTGCAAATTGCATTCCCCATTTGTAACTTGTATTTATCAATAATCTTTTTAAGTTTAAGTAATTACAATGTAAAAATGATGCTAACATGTTTAATTTGGCCTGTGCCGATATATAGATTTGATGATACCTTAGCTTATCATACATGTGAATCTGATACATACGTGTATGTATGTTTATATATATATATATATATATATATATATATATATTATCGAGTCATATATATAATACGTACTATATATATACACATAAAAGAATTAGACCCAAGTTATATGTACACACACATACACATATATATAAAAAAAATCCATGAACCCGGTTATGAAGCAGGCTTGACTACAATATCCCTAACTTAGTAAATGGAGCCTTATTCTAGCCAGGATTTAAAATTAAAAAAAAAAAAAATCTAATTTCTCACTCGAGCAATTTCAGTCCCAACCCCCAAGACCTGCTTCACTTGTGCTCGAACTAAATTGTAGATCTTGTTAAGGATCTATATGCTTTTTCAAGGATGCGTTACAATCTTGGTTAATTTAGGTTGATAAGTTATTAAATTTGTATTCCAGTATTGAATGTATAGGCATCATTCCATATTCATCATGATCATTCATACAGTTATCATTATTATCATCAGCATTAGTAACATTTTTTGTAATATTTTTTGTTATTATTATAATTATGATTAATGGCATTATTGTATATATATCATTATCATCATCATTCCTTCTGTGATTCTTTATTTCTATTACTATCATCATTATTAATGTTGTCATTATTATTATTGTTGTTATCATCATTCTCATCGGCATCACTGACATTATAAGAGAGAGGAAATGAAATAGAAAGAGAAGTGAGAATATGTGAGAATTAGGGAGGGAGGGAAGGAGAGAGGGAGGGAGGTGAGAGAGAGAGAGAGAGAGAGAGAGAGAGAGAGAGGGAGGGAGGGGTGAGAGAGAAAGAGAGAGAGAGAGATGGGGGGTGAAAGAGAGGAAGAGAGAGAGAGAGAGATAGGGGGGGGGTGAAATAGAGACAGAAAGAGGGAAATTGAGAGAGAGAGGGAGAGAGAGCGAACGGTGGCGAGAGCGTGTGACTCCAGTGTTATCTGACCAATTACGAAACTATGTCAAGCGCGGCATATTAGCAACACATTCCTTGGAAGCGTTGCGTCGGCTTCGTCGTGTCCTTGAGAGGATAAACGAACAACAAATCTCAGTCCTTACTTTCATCATCATTATAGATTCTAAGTAATATCATTTCAAATACGTTGGTGTCCCCTTTTGCTTGTTGGGAGCACGCACTAACAAGGGCACGTGGGGGCCTTGAAAGCAGATTAAGCTTTTGCTCGGTTTATTGAGGGAATGAACATAAAAAGCACGTGGTGGCGCCAAGAGAGCAAGGTAGCGTTTGGCGAGAGGTCATATGGAGATGCAACTCGTACGGCGAGAGGTCATATGGAGATGCAACTCGTACGGCGAGAGGTCATAAGGAGATGCAACTCCTACGGCGAGAGGTCATGTGGAGATGCAACTCCTACGGCGAGAGGTCATGTGGAGATGCAACTCGTACGGCGAGAGGTCATAAGGAGATGCAACTCCTACGGCGAGAGGTCATGTGGAGATGCAACTCGTACGGCGAGAGGTCATATGGAGATGCAACTCGTACGGCGAGAGGTCATAAGGAGATGCAACTCCTACGGCGAGAGGTCATATGGAGATGCAACTCCTACGGCGAGAGGTCATAAGGAGATGCAATCCTACGGCGAGAGGTCATATGGAGATGCAACTCCTACGGCGAGAGGTCATAAGGAGATGCAACTCCTACGGCGAGAGGTCATGTGGAGATGCAACTCCTACGGCGAGAGGTCATGTGGAGATGCAACTCCTACGGCGAGAGGTCATATGGAGATGCAACTCGTACGGCGAGAGGTCATAAGGAGATGCAACTCCTACGGCGAAAAAAACGCGCGCTAGAGATATAACCTAAAAAAAATGAGGTCATATGGAGATGCAACTCCTACGGCGAGAGGTCATGTGGAGATGCAACTCCTACGGCGAGAGGTCATAAGGAGATGCAACTCCTACAGCGAGAGGTCATATGGAGATGCAACTCCTACGGCGAGAGGTCATATGGAGATGCAACTCCTACGGCGAGAGGTCATAAGGAGATGCAACTCCTACGGCGAGAGGTCATAAGGAGATGCAACTCCTACGGCGAGAGGTCATGTGGAGATGCAACTCCTACAGCGAGAGGTCATATGGAGATGCAACTCCTACGGCGAGAGGTCATGTGGAGATGCAACTCCTACGGCGAGAGGTCATAAGGAGATGCAACTCCTACAGCGAGAGGTCATATGGAGATGCAACTCCTACGGCGAGAGGTCATGTGGAGATGCAACTCCTACGGCGAGAGGTCATATGGAGATGCAACTCCTACGGCGAGAGGTCATGTGGAGATGCAACTCCTACGGCGAGAGGTCATATGGAGATGCAACTCCTACGGCGAGAGGTCATAAGGAGATGCAACTCCTACGGCGAGAGGTCATAAGGAGATGCAACTCCTACGGCGAGAGGTCATGTGGAGATGCAACTCCTACAGCGAGAGGTCATAACCCCATGGGATGCAACCCACGCGAGAGATCATGTGGAGATGCAACTCCTACGGGCGAGAGTTCATGTGGAGATGCAACTCCTACGGGCGAGAGGTCATAAGGAGATGCAACTCCTACAGCGAGAGGGTCGCCCCCCATATGGAGATGCAACTCCTACGGCGAGAGGTCATGTGGAGATGCAACTCCTACGGCGAGAGGTCATATGGAGATGCAACTCCTACGGCGAGAGGTCATGTGGAGATGCAACTCCTACGGCGAGAGGTCATATGGAGATGCAACTCCTACGGCGAGAGGTCATGTGGAGATGCAACTCCTACGGTGATAGGGTAGGGCGCCACGATAATGGCCCGGAGGCAACAGGTCAGGAGGGAAATGCCGCTCTCTGTGGACAGAGATCTTGACCTTTTGCTTGAGGCTTTAGGTCAGCCTATAGCACGGTTTCACAAACTTCTGGGTAACTTGGAGCCCCTGAGCACGGAAAAGGTTTTTCACGGAACCTTAACAAGTCAATTTCTTAAAAAAATAATAATAATAAAATAAAACCACCCAAATCAATTATTTTGAGGTTCCTTGGATTAAGGTTTAAAGTAAAGAGAGACACCATGACGTGACAGATTTGCTTCTTTGGGATACTGGTGATATGTGCCATGAAGATCTAAACTAGGAAAAGGGAGCTCAGAATAGATGTATATGAGAATAACCAGCGATTACTTGTTCATTAGTTGTTGTTGTTCCTGATATTACAATATTTTCGTGCTCATACTTTTTTTTTTCATTATTATCCTGAAACTCTTTGCACATGTAGTTATGTATTATATCTCTTTCCAGTAAAGATTTCAATGAAATATCTGCAGCCCTTTGAATTTTCCTTAAAAAACATTTGGTCCCCGATTAAGAGAAGACTTCCGGAGCCCACTCTTGGAAACCCTGGCCTCTAGAATCATGACCACGTGGTAATCATGTGGAGTGCCGTCTTGGTGATTAGCCATCTTAGTTAATAAATCGATCACCGTCGAGGGAAAGTAAGAAAGTGAGAGAGAGAGAGAGAGAGAGAAAGAGGCAGATAGACAGAGAGAGAGAGAGAGAGAGAAAGAGGCAGATAGACAGAGAGAGAGAGAGAGAGAAACATAGACAGAGAGAGAATACGAGCATTTATCCAACAGGCAGAAATAGAACTGTAAGTAATTGTGAAAGATATTTTACATAATCTTTTCTCGAATGGGGATGTTGAAACCTTGTGCCGCTGTTTTGAATATGGTATGAATACTATTTGTTCGTTCGTTTGTTTGTTCTTTTATCATAAGAACATAAGGAGGTCAAACGACTTTATTTATATACACTGCAGACGCTATCATGGTAATTTCATTTAGTTATAAGATTTATCTCTAGTAATAACTTTTTGTCAATCTCGTCATCCAGTTTGAATTTTCTAGAATAGCTAAACTTCAATGATAACCTTTCTTTTTAATTTTTATTTTTTATTTTCCTCGTATTATGATTGCATCTCTTTTACCTTTCTTATTTGTTTACATTTCCATCTAATTTTCATATCTCTCTATTTCTCTCTCCATCTCTCTCTCTACTTCTCTCACTCTCTCTCTTCTCTCTCCTGCCAATCTCCATCTTTTTTACTCTCTCTCCTTGTCTCTCTTCTCTCTCTTCCTCGTCTCCACCTTCACTGCTCTCTCTCTCTCATTTCTCCTCTCTCTTCACTATATAGTAAATTATATATATATATAATTAATATATATATATATTATTAATAATATATATATTATATATATATCTTTCTCATCTCTCATCCGCTCTCTCTCTATCCTCTCTCCTCTCTCGACTCTCTCACTCCTCTCTTTCCGTTCTCTCTCAGCTCCTCTCTCTCTCTCTCTCTCCTCTCTCTTCTCTCTTCTTCGTCTCGCCATTCTTTTTTTGCTCTCTATCCTACTCTCTCCTCTCTTTTCTTTCCGTCGCTTTTCCGCTCTCTCCGTCCTCTTCTCTATCTCTCTCTCCTCTCTGCTCTCTCTTCTACTCTCTCTTCTCTCTTCCTCTCTCTTTCCCTCTCTCTGTCCCCCTCTCTCTCGCTCTCTCTCTCTCACACTTTCATATCTCTCTCTCGTCCTCACTTTCTTTCTCATCTCTCCTCTCTAATGTCCTCTCTCTTCTCCTCTCTCTCTGTCATCTCATTATCCATGTTCCATCTCTCTCGTCTTCTCTCTTCCGTCATCGTCTGTGCTCCTCTCGTTCTCATCTCGCTTCCTCTTCTCTCTCTCTCTCTCCTCACTTCTTCTCTCTCTCTCTCTCTTCTCTTTCTCCTCTCTCATTATCTCTTTCTGTTTCTCGTCTCTCTCCGTCTCTTTCCTTCTCTTCTTTCCTCTCATTCTCTCTCTCTTATCTCTTTTGTTTACATCTCTCTCTCTCTCTTCACATCTGCAGCTCTCTCTCTATCTCTCTCCTTCCTGTCTCTCTTCGAGTCCATCGCATCTTTCCTACTCTCTCTCTCTGTCAATCTATATATTCATCTCTCTCTCTCCTCTCTCTCTCTGTCCTCTCTCTTTCCTCCTCTCTCATTCTGTCAATCTTTATATTCATCTCTCTCTGCTCTCTCTCTCTCTCTGTCTCTCTCTCTCTCATCTCTTCTCGTCCCTCTCTCTCTCTCAATCTTCTCACTCCCTCTCTCTCTTTCTCTCTCTCTCCTCTCTCATCCTCTCCTCTCTCCTCTCTATCCTCTCTCTCTCTCTCTCTCTTTCTCTCGCCTCTCTCTCCTATCCTCTCTCTCTCTCTCTCTCTCTCTATCTCTCTCTCTCTGTCTCTCTTGACCCCTCTATCTTTCTCCTCTCTCTCTGTCAATCTATATATTCCATCTCTCTCTCTCTCTCTCTCTCTGTCCTCTCTCGATTCTCTCCTCTCTGCTCTCTCAACTAAAGATTCATCTCTCCTCTCTCTCTCTCTCCTCTCTACCCTCTCTTCTCTCGTCCTCCCAACATTCCTCTCTCCCTCTCTCTTCTCTCTCTCTTCTGGTCTCTCTTCTCTCTCTCTCCTCTCTCTCTTCTCTTCTCTCCACCTCCAGAGACATTGTAAAGCAAAGTAGTCACAGACTTTCGCAGCCGTCGCAGAGAAAATTCTTGCTCCTCCTCTCGCCCTCTTCCACAACCCCATGGCTCGTTGCCTAAAAAGCGATAGTGACACACTGACGAAAGATGCGATATGGTCTAAGGATATATGGGAGACTCATCGGAGGTCGGTAGAAGATGTCCTGATTGCTGGGGGGGGGGGGGGCAACTGGGAGAGACAGACAGGCAGGCAGGCAGGCAGACAGGACAGTGGAGTTGGTAGCGAGCGAGTTACAGAGAGGTTGGAGTTGGAGGAGCAGAAAATTGTTCGAGGGAAAGTTAGGTTGGGGGGGGTGTCGTCCCAGGGGAGACAGGAGGTGTGGGAAGGAGAAAGGTCGTTGGAGGGAAAGCAACTGGAGAGAACAGGCAGCAGACAGGTAAGACAGGGAGTGGTGTGGAGTGAACGTCAGAAATCAGGCCCGGAGTGGGGAAGGAATAAAAGCAGGGGAAAGATAAGGGTGATGTAATAGCAGCGAGGAAGAGAAAATAGAGGTGGATAGAGAGAGAAAAAAAAGAGAGAGAGAGAGTGAGATAAAAAGATAGATAGAGAGAGAGAGAGAGAAAGAGATGAAGAGGTACGTAGATCGATACATAGATGCAGAGAGAGAGAGAGAGAGATGGATAGGAAGATATATAAGTAGATCGATAGAGACAGAGAAAAAAAACAAAGATCTGAGAACATACACAAAAAAAAAAAACACAATACAAACGGGAAGGTGACGCTCACACAAGAAAAAGAGAAAGGAAAAAGAAAAAGGAAAAAAACACATATATAACCTTTAATCATCTAGAGTCTAACTAATCAATATTACGCAACAAACTCAAAGGAGGCTGTTGTTCTCCTCCATTTCCCCGAGGCCCTTTTACAATGATTATTCACTTAAGTCGGCCAGAGGTTATTAAAAGGCAGGAGTTGTATATAGGATTTTTGTTATTTTCGTTTTTGGTTTTGTTGTTTTTAGATGTTTTATTCTTGATTGTATTGTTTTTGGTTGGAGAGATCCCCGTGCTCCGCTTTCGTTGAGCGACGTCCATGTCCTAACCCGCTGTCTTGTCCTGTCGCTTGTACCTGTCGTCTGTCCCTGAGTCGCTTTGTTCTTGTCTGTCTGTTTCTGTCGCTTTTGTCTGTCGCTTTGTCTGTCTGTCTATCTTCGTCGGTCGCTTTGTCAGACTGTCTGTCTGTCTGTCAGCTTTGTCTGTCTGTCTGTCCTGTCCGCTGTCTTCTTGTCCTACCTGTCGTGTCGCTTTGTCTGTATGTCTGTCTGTCAGACTGCTTTGTTGTCCGTCTGTCGCTTTGAGTTCGTCTGTCCTGTCTGTTCCGCTTTGTCTGTCTGTTCTATCTGTCTGTCTGCTATTTCTGTCCTGTCTGACTAGTCCTGTCGCTTTGTTCTCCGTACGTGCGCTTTGTCTGAGTACTAGTCTGTCTTCGTCATTGTCTGCTTCCGTCTGTCGCTTTGTCCGTCTGTCGCTTTGTCTGTCTGTCTGGTCTGTCGCTTTGTCTGTCGGTCTATCTGTCGCCTTTGCGTCGCTTTTGTCTGTCCTGTCTAGCTGTCTGTCGCATGTCTGTCGCTTTGGTCCGTCTGTCGCTTTTGTCTTGTCTGTCTGTGTCCTTTGTCTGTCCAGTCTATCTGTCGTCGCTTTGTCCCTGTCTGTCTGTCCTTCTGACGCTTTGTCCGTACTGTCGCTTTGTCTGTCTGGTCTGTCCAGTCGCTGTCTGTCCTGTCTGTCCTGACGGCTTTTCCTCCTGTCGCTTTGTCTGTCCTGTCTGTCTGTCGCCTTTGTTCCGTCTGTCCCGCATTGTCCTGTCTGTCCTAGCTCTGTCGCTTTGGTCCGTACTGTCGCTTTGTCTGTCTGTCTTCTGTCCGCTTTGTCCGTCTGTCGCTTTGTCTGTCTGTCTGTCTGTCGCTTTGTCTGTCTTCTACTGTCAGTCGCTTTGTCTGTCTGACTGTCTGTCTGTCCGCTTTGTCTGTCTGTCCTGTCTTGACTGTCGTCATGTCGTCGCTTTGTCTGTCGTCAGTCTGTCCGCTTTGTCCGTTGTCGGCTTTGTCTGTCTGTCTCTCTCGCTTTGTCCGTCTGTCGCTTTGTCTGGTCCTGTCTTCCTGCGCGTTGTCCGTCTGTCGCTTTGTCTCCGCTTCTGTCAGTCGCTTCGTCTGTCTGGCGCTTTGTCTGCGTCTGTTCTGTCATTGTCTGTCCTGCTGCTGGTCCCGCTTTTGTCCTGTCTATTCTGTCTCTTTCATGTCCTCCTCTCTTTCGTTTGTCTGTTTTTCTCTCCCCTCTCAGTTGCTCGTCTCTCTCTCTCTCGACCACTCTCTCCTTCTCTCTTCCCACCTCGTATTCTCCGTTGCTTTCTCTGTCGCCTCCCTCTTCGTTCCATTCTCTATCTATCCATCCTCTCTCCCTATCCTTTATATCTATCTCTTTCATCCCTCTCTTTCTCCTCTCTTTTCAACATTCCCTCTCCCCCTTTCGTCTCCTCCTTCCACGCCACCTTCCGGCCCAGTCTCCTTCCTACCTCCCTTCATCCCTCTTGTCCTTTCCGTCCCACCTTCTCTCTACTTTCCTCTCTAATCCCTTCCACTCTCTCTCTCGTTCGCACATCTCTCTCTCATTCTTCTCTCTGCTCATCCCCTCATCAATTTCTTACTCTCTCTCTCTCTGTCCTCTCTCTCTCTTCTCTCCTCTCTCTCTCGCCGCTAATCGCTCACTATTCTCTCTCTGCTTTCTCTCTCTACTTTCTATCTATTCTATCTATCTTTGCACTGCGTCTCGGTCTTTCTCTGTGATTTCTCTTTTTTTCATATATGTTCCCTCCCCTCCTTCTCTCTCCACCTTCCCACCTTCCCCCTCTTCCTTCCCTCCCTTTCATTCCCTCTTCCTTCCCACCTTCTCTTCTCCCTTCCCTCATCCTAATAATATCCCCTTCCTCTCTCTCTCTGTCTCTCGCTCTCTCCGGTCTCTCTCTCTCTCTCCTCATCTCTCCTCTCAATCTCTCTCCATTCTCTCTCCTCTCTTCATCTCTCTCTCTCTCCTCTCTTCTCTCTCTCTCTCCCTCTCCTCCTCCTCTCCGCTCTCTCCTTCTCTCTCTCTCTCTGTCTCCCTTTCTTCCTCTCCGTCTCTCTCTCATCTCTCTCGTTTCTCTCACTCTCTCTCTCTCTCTCTTCTCTCTCTCTCTCTCCTCTCACCTCTCGTCCTCTCTCTCTCTTCTCTCCTCTCCCTCTCTCACTCTCTCTCGCACTCTCTCATCTCGACACTCTCTCTCCTCTCTCTCTCTCTCTCTCTTCTCTCTCTCTCTCAGCTCCTCTCTCTCTTGTTGGATCTCTCCTCTCTCTCTTCTTCTCTCTCTCTCTCACTTCTCTCTCCTCTCTCTCTCTTCTCTCTCTCAATCTCTCCTCTTCTCTCTCTCCTCTCTCTCGCTCACGCTCACTCTCTCTCTCAACTCATCTCTTTCTCCTCTCTCACTCTCGCTCACCTCTTTCTCTCTTCTCTCTCTCTCTCTCTCTCTCTTCTCTCTCGTCTCTCTCTCTCTCTCTCTCCCTCTCTTACCTCTCCTCTCTCTCTCTTCCTCTCGATTCTCTCTCTCTCTCTTCTCCACTCTCCTCTGTCTCTCGCTCACTCGCAGCTCTTTCTCTTTGCTCTCTCTCTCGCTCTCTTACGCTCTCTCTCTCTCTTTCTCTATCACACTCTCTCTCTCGTCTCTCTCTCTCTCTTCTCGACTCTCACTTTCTCTCTCTCTCTCTCTCGCTTTTCCTCACTCTCCTCCCTCCTTTCCCTCTCTCTTTCTCTCTCTACGCTCTCTCTCTCTCTCTCTCTCTCTCTCTCTGTCTGCTCTTTCTCTCCTCTCTCGCTCTCTCTCACTCTCTCTCTCTCTCTCTCTCTCATCTGTCTCTCATTCTCTCTCTCATTTTCTATCTATCTCTCTCTCTCTCTCCTCTCTCATCTTCTCTCTCTCTTTCCTTGCTCATCTTCTCTCGCTCTCTCTTCTCTCATTCTCTCTCTCTCCTCTCCTCGCTCTCTCTGTCTCTCTGTCGCTCTCAGCATTTCCTACCTCTCTCTTCTCTCTCGCTCTCTCGCTCTCCTCGTCTCGCTCTCATCTCTCTCTCGCTCATCTCCTCTCTCTCTCTCCTCATCTCACTCTTTCTCTCTCCTTTCTCTCTCTCTCTCCTCTCTCTCTCTCTCTCTCTCTCTCTGTCTCTCTTCTCTCTCTCTCCTCCTCTCTCTCTATCTCTCTCTCTCTCTTTCTCTCTCTCTCCGGTCCTCTCCTCTCTCTCTCTCTCTCTCTCTCTCTCGCTCTCCTCTCTGCTCCTTCCTCACTCCTCTGCATCTCTCTCACTCTCTCTCTCTCTCTCTCTCTTCTCTCCTCTCTCTCTCACAATCTCTTTGCTCTCTCTCCTCACTCTCTCCTCTCTCTCTCCTTCAAAAAAATTCTCTCTCTCTCTCTCTCTCTCACTCTCTCTCTCTCTCTCCTCTCAATCTCTCTCTCCTTCTCTAATCTCTCTCTCTCTCTCTTCTCCTCTCTCTCATCGTCTCTCTCTCTACGCTCTCTCTCTCTCTCTCCTTTGAATCTGTCTCTCTCTCTCGCATCTCTCCTCTCTGTCCTCTCTCTCACTCATTCTCTCATTCTTTCCGCGTTCTCTCTCTCTCTCTCGCATTAACCCCCTCGCCTCGCTGCCCTCTCTCTTCTCCAGTCTCTCTCTCTCTCGTTCTCTCTTCCTCGTTCTCCTCTCTCCTCTCTCTCGCTCTCTCGCTCTCTCGTCTCCTCGCATTCTCGAGATCTCAGATTCTATCTCTCTCTCTCTCCTTCCTCTCCTCTCTACTTTCTCTTCTCCTCATTCTCTCTCTCTCTCTCCTCTCTTTATCATTCTCATCTCTCTCCTCTCTCTCTCGCTCGCTCTCTTTCTCTCTCTCGCTCGCTCTCTCTCTCGCTTCTCACTCTCTCTCTGCTCTCTTCCTCTCTCTCTCTCTATCTCTACGATCTCGATCTCCTTCTCTCTCTCGTCTTATCTCTCTTTTCTACTCTCTCCTCTTCTCTCTTCTCTCTCCTATCTCTGCTCTCTCTATCTCTCTCTCTCTCTCGTTGTGCTTCTCTCCACGTGGTCTCTCTCTCTAACTTGCTCCTTCTCTCTCTCCAATGGATAAACCTCAGACGTTCTCTCTTGCTCTCTCTCCAATGGAAGAAAAAGTACTCTCTTATTAGACGTGTCATGGCTCTCTCTTATAGACAATAAACTTAGCTCCTCTGAAAGTCATGCGACGGAGGTCAGAGCTCTTCTCTCTGCTCCCCTGGATAAACAGACATACTTTGTTCACGTGTCATGGTCTTTTATTAAGCAGACACGACACTTAGCACCGCTGAAGGCCGGAGGTCAGAGCTGTTCGCCCGCTTTGTTCTCTGGAGTCTGTCTGTCTGATCCGGACTGTCTGATCTCTCTTGGTTCTTTCTGTGCCCTTCTTAAGCATGAACCCCTGAGTCTTGTTCTCTTACGACTCTAGGCGCTTCCGTTAGCAAATACAGCTGCTGGATAAGCTGAGTTCGAGGGCGGATACGAACCCAGAAACAGGACACGTCTAGGGTTAAAACAGACTGCTCGCGAAATACATTGAAATAAGTAGTAATATAAAATCATGTCTAAGTCACATAATATTCAATACCAGTGGCCTTACATCCTCTGTCTGTCTGACACTCTCCTCTCCTTGATCCTCTCTCTCTCTTCTGGGCTCTCTCTTAAGCTAGTTCTAAGGCCCTCCCCCCTGAGTCCCTTTCTACGACTCAGGTCCTTCCGTTAAAATACAGCTGCAGGATAAGGCTGGATTTCGAGGCGAAACAACCCAGGAAACAGACACGTCCAGGTTAAAACAGACTGCCCAACGATATACATTTATTAAGTAGTAATATAAAATCAATGTCAAGTCACATAATATTCAATACTGATAAGCAGTGCCTCTACTCCTCTTCGAAAACGAACCCTGGAACAACACGTCAGTTAAAACAGACTGCCAACGATATACATTGAAGGAAGTAGTAATATAAAATCAATGGCTTCTCTCTCTCCTCTCTCTACTCTATCTTTCTCTCTTCTCTCTCTCCGGTCTCCTCTAACTTCTCTCATCCTCTCTCTCTCTCTCTCTCTCCTCTCATCTCTATCTCTCTCTCCATTCTCTCTCTCTCCTCTCTCATTCTCTCTCTCTCTCTCTGCCTTCTCTCTCTCTCGCTCTCTCTCTCTTCTCCCTTCTTCTCTCTCCCCCTCTTCTCTCTCTCTCACTCTCTCTTCTCCTCATTCTCTCTTCATCTCTCTCGGACGTCTCCTCTCTCATCTCTCTCCTCTCTCTCTTTTACTGGTGCCTCTCCATTCTTCTCTCTCTCCTCTTTCTCTCCTTCTCTTCTCTCTACTCTCGTTCATCATCTTCTCTCTCACTCTCTCTCTCTCTTCTCTCAGTTTTCTGACATTCTCTCTCTCTAGTCTCTCTCATTCGCTCTCTCTCTCTCTTCTCTCTCCATCTCTTCTCTCTCTCTCTCTCCTCTCTCTCTCTATCGCTCTCTCCTCTCCTCTTCATCTCCGACTTCTCTCTCTCTCTCTCTCTCTCTACTCTCTGCGTCTCTCGTCGTCTCTTCTCCTCTCTCTCTCCCTCTCTCTCTCACCTCTCTCTCAACTCTCTTTTCAATTTCTCCTCTCGTCTCTCTCCGCCTCTCTCTCTCTCCGCGGTCTCTCGCTCTCTCTCATTCGTCTCTCGCTTCTCTCTCTCTCTCGTCTCTCTCCTCTCTCTCCTCTCTCTCTCTTATGTGTCTCCCTCTCTCTCTCTCTTCGTTTCTCCTCTCTCTCTTCCGACTTTCTCTCTCTCTCTCTCTCTCTCTCTGCCTCTCTCTCTTCTCTCTCTCTCTCATCTCTCTCTCTCCTCTCCTCTCTCTCCTTTTATTCTCCTCTCTCCTCTCTCTCCTCTCTCTCTCTCTCTCCTCGCTCATTCTCTCTCTCTCTTCCTTCTCATTCTCTCTCTCTCTTCTCTTTCTTCGCGGTGCGCTTTGAATCTATTGGCTTCTGTCCGGGTCTTCCTCATTCTCTCTCTCTCTCTTTCTCATTCTCTCTCTCTATCTGTCTCCTCCTCTCTCTCTCTCTCTCCATCTCCTCCTCTCTCTCTCTCTCTCTCTCTCTCTCTCTTTCTCTCTCTCTCTCTCTCTCTTTCTCTTTCTCTCTCATAATCACGTCCCTCCCTCACTCTCATCATCAATTGTTGCTGTGACGGCCTTTTCCGTCCCCCAAGAGTGCGCTTCGTTTTCCGCCCGTCTGGCGTCAACATAACTCCATCTCCACCCACCTTCTTACATGTGTCCCATCCTTAAAACCGTCTTGTTATTCAGTCTCTCTTGCGTCTCCCTTCGTCATGATGCCCGCTGGAGAGTGATGTTCTTCGCTTTTTTTTCTTGCCTTTTAGTGTTGCAACGCTCTGCAATGATGTTTATTTATTAGATGGGATGTCTTCTCTTACTTTTTTTTTTTTTTTTTTTTTTTTTACTGTTATTGTATTCAGGACTGTCTTTGTGTGGATTTGTGTGTTTTGTATGTGTGTTTGTTTGTGTGTGCCTGTGTTTGTGTGTGTGTGCCTGTGTTTGTGTGTGTTTATATCTGTGTGTATGTGTGAGTGTGTCTGTGTGTGTTGGTGTGTGTATATGTGTTCCATGCTACTTTCTTCTTTTATCCTGATTTCAAATTATATTGTCATGGTTCCCTTCCCTCTCGTTATCTTACCTGCAGCATCCCCTCTCTTCTTCCTTTCCCCCTCTCCTCCTCTTTCTCCTTGCTTACGCCTCTCACGTCTCGCCATTTTCTGTCTCCATTAACCACACTTCCACTTTTTCTTGTCCCTAATTAGCCCCCGATTTAGCGCTTTCCACTTGGGTTTCCACCTTTCTCACCTCCACCCTCTTTAGCCATTCGAGATTTTATCCATCTGATGCTGAGGCCTTGCATTCAGATGTGGGTATTACTTCCACTTCCATTGTGATTTTCTCAACTGATTTTGAGCACGGTGTTTATGTGCATTCATGTGGTGTATAGTTTCATAACTGCAGACACACGTACACACGCAAATACACACACATACACACTTAAACATAGACACAATCTCACACACATACACACTTAAACACACACACACTTAAACACACACATACAAACACACACACTTAAACACACACACTTAAACACACACATACAAACACACACACACACACACACAGTAACACACACGCACACACACTAACACAAACACACACACACATATACCCACGGAAACACACACGCATAAACAAACAAACACAAATACACGCACAGTTGCACAAGTAAAACTTTTCTTCTTTTTTTTACTTTTTCTTTATTTGGTAAAAATCCTACTTGCGGTTCAATGCCTTTGACATCTGGAAGTTTGTTTAGCCACTTATCCTGCGTGTATCGTGTCAGGTGGAGAGGAAATTCCCTTACGAGAACTGACTTCCGGTATCGTGTGTATCTATCAAATTGTTGACTGTGTACATGTCTTATTGTGGATTTTCTGCCGCGTGGAGAGGGCTGGGGGTGGGGATGGGAGTGTAGGTGGAGGTGGGGAGTTGTCTAAGTTTGTGTGTGGGTTCTTATTTCTTTCTCTTTTTCTTTCTTTTTTCTTTTTTCGTTCTCTCGCTCACTCTCTCTCTGTCTCTCCTGTCATCGCCCATCCTCTCCCCATCTCCTCGTCCTATACTCCTCTTCTCCTGCTCTCCCCTAATCCTGCCCCTCTCTCCTTTCTCCCCTCGGGCTATCACTCGCACTCTCTTCACTCCTCTCCTCTCTACCCTCCTCCCCTCCTGCTCTCTTTCCCTCCCTCTCTCTCTCCTCTCTCATCTCTCTCTCTCACACACACACCACTCTCTCTCTCTCCTCTCTCTCTCCACGTCCCTTCTCTCTCCTCCTTCCTCCTTCTCTCTCTCTCTCTCACACACACACACTCTCTCTCCTCTCTCCTGCCTCCTCTCCTCTCGCTCTCTCTCTCTCTCTTCTCTCCTCTCTCTCTCTCCGCTGCCTTCATCTTCCCTCTCTCCTCCCCACTCTCCTCTCCATCAATCTCTCTCTCACTCTCACTCCTCTCTCTATTTTTCCTTCTCTTCTTCCTCTCTCCTTTCCTCTCTCATCCTCTCTCTCTCTCTCTCCTCTCTCTTCTCACTCTCTCTCCAAAGGTCTCTCACTAACAGGTGTCGCTCTCTCTCTCTCTCTCTCTATCCTCTCTCCACTCTCATCTCTCCTCTCTCTCTCATCCTCTCTCTCTCTCTCTCTCTCTCTCTCTCTCTCTCTCTCTCTCTCTCTCTCTCTCTCATCCTATCTATCTCTCTCTCTCTCTCCAACTGGATGGAACAGGGAAACTAGCTATATCAGTTATACAGGCTTTATTAAGTGAGGGAGCACAATACAGCACGCCTAGATAATGATTCAATTGGATGTCTTGATGGAAGCACAGCGAGGGCGCGTGGAGGGACCTAGCCTTGGAACAGCCCCACTCCATCGAAGGAGTAAAGCCGATAATCTAGCGGAGGTCACAGCTGACCTTCGTCCGCAGCGTGGCGTGGGTGTGACGAATTTGGCTGCCATCTTGAAACAGGGACAGATATCTTGTTTTGCTGTTCTTATACTCTCTCAATCTCTAATCATCTATCGATATATCTGTCTATCTGTCTCTATATCTGTCTATCTGTCGATCTATTTATTTATCTCTATTTTTGTCTACCTATCTACTATCTATCTATCGATCGATCTATTTACTATCTTCCTATCTATGTCTGTCTAAGTACATCTCTCTTTCTCGCTCTCTCTCTATATATCTATCTATCTATCTATCTATCTATCTACTATTTCTATCTAAATGTCTGTCTATGTACATCTCTCTCTCTCTCTCTCTCTCTCTCTCTCTCTCTCTCTCTCTCTCTCTCTCTCTCTCTCTTCAGTCTCGCTGTTCCCTCTCTCCTCTCTCCTCTCTCTCTCTCTCTCTCCTCTCTCTCTCTCTCTCTCTCTTCCCTCCTTCTCTCTCTCTTATTTCTCACTCTTTCTCTCTCTCTAACCTCATTTCCTTTCCTGTCTCTCTCTCTAACTCATTCTCTCTCTCTCTCTCATTCTCATGCTCTATCTCTCCCTCTCTCACAACTACCTCTCTTCTCTCTCTCCTCTCTCTCTCTCATCGGCTGCTCTCTCTCTCTCTCTCGTCTTCCTCTCTCTCGCGCCTTTCCTCCTCTCCTCTCTCTCCTCTCTCTCTCTCTAGCGAGCTCCCCCACTTCCTCTCTCGCTTTCTCTTCTCTCTCTCTCTCTCTCTCTCTCTCTCTCCTCTCAATATAAATCTATCCCAATCTCTATTCCTTCTCCCCCGCTCTCGTATCCCTCTTCTAAATCCCCCCCCCATCCTCCCCATCCTCCTCTCTCAACCTTCACCTTCTCTCTCTACCTCTCCCTCTTTCCCTATCTCTCCCCTTCTCTCTCTCTCTCTCTCTTCTCTCTCTACTCTCTGTCCTCTCTCTCTGCTCTCTCTTTTCTCTCCTCTTCCCTTTCTTTCTTTTTCCTTTCTTTCCTCTTTCTCATCCCCTCTCTTTCTTTCTCTCTCTCTCTTCCCGCGCTCCATCTCCTCCTCCTCTTCTCTCTCTTCTCCTTCCGTCCTCTCCATCGCATCCCCCCTCTCTCTCTCTTCTCTCTTCCTCTCTCCTCCTCTTCCTCTCTCTTCTTCCTTCTCTCTCCTCTCCCTTCCCCTCCTTCCCCACTCCTTCTTCCTTCTTCTCTTCTTTCTTTTCTCTCCCCTCTCCTCTCTCTCCTCTGTTCTTCTCTTCACCCCCCCTCCCTCTTCATCCTCGCCCCCATCACTCTCCGCCCCTCCTCTCTCCTCTTTTTTTTCCCTCTTCTCCTCATCTTCTTCCTCCTCTCCTCCTCATCTCTCCGGCCTCTCTCTCTCTCTCCGCTCGCCTTTCTCCTTCCCTTTTCTTCCCTTTCTCTCTGCAACCCCTTAATCTTTCTCTCCCCTCCTCACCCTCCGTCCTCTCTCCTCTCTCCCTCTCCTCTCAACTCTCCGTCGCTCACCTTCATCCAACTCTCTCTCTCTCTCCTCTCTCTCCTCTCTCTACCTCCTCTCTCTCTCTCTCAAGTTCTCTCTCTCTCTCTCTCTCTCTCTTCTCTTTCTTTCTCTCTCTCTCTCTCTCTCTCCTCTTTCTCTCTCTCTCTCCTTTCTCTCTCTCTCTCTCTCTCTCTCTCTCTCTCTCTCTCTCTCTCTCTCTCTCTCTCTCTCTCTCTCTCTCTCTCTCTCTCTCTCTCTCTCTCTCTCTCTCTCTCTCTCTCTCTCTCTCAACATACACCTCCCCCTCCCTATTGCTTGCACAACAGACAGTATCATTCACTCAAGAATTATTCCAACAGACGCGATAGGCCAAAGTTTTGCTCACAACAACGCATTCGGTACTTGGGTTTTACCGATATTGCTTTACAGTGCGCGTTAAGAGCACACAGGAGTCGTTTTTTTTTGTTTTTTTTTTTGTTTTTTTTTGTTTTTTTTTTTTTTTTTTATTTTTTTTTTTTTTTTTTTTTTTTTAAAACAATTTTTTATTTTTTTTTTTTTTTTTTTTTTTTTTTTTATTTTTTTTTACAGAAGCCTAAAAGCCTTTTGGTGTTGTTATGAAAAGAAGCTTTCATTCTTCATTTTCTTGGCTCAATAGTCCATTTTGCAAACAATATTCTTGCATACAAACTCTGCCATGACTGACCTTTATTCTTTCTATCTTTCTTCTGTTTCATGTTTACTTATTCTTTTTTGTTTGTTTGTTTGTTGTTGTTGTTTTTTGTTTCAGTTTGGAT
>NW_028234413.1:45198355-45225155 GCF_977035675.1 Penaeus japonicus | reverse complement strand
TTCGAAAATTAAAACCCTGCATTCCTGACCCCCAAAGGAAACACCCGAGCTGCAACCAATTCATTTTGCCACAGGAGATAATTTTGATTAAAATAAAGATTAACAATGAATGAGTTTGCCCGAGCCCTAGAACCCTGTAGGAACACCCCCGGGCCCCCGAGGGAGATGATATGAGATGATAAAGCATCTTAATCATTTGACATGATTAAGTTGTTTGAAGTTTTACAATGATTTTTGGGGAAAAAGCCAGACTTTTCCAAATTCATGGACTTGGGCCCACATAAATTCCCTTATTAAAAGGGAGGGGGAAATCCCAAAACCGCCATTTTTAGGGGGGCCCCTTTTTTTGGGGGGGGGCAATTTGCTTATGAAAGGGGTCATGGAAAAAATTGTTAATAGTAGGCAATTGCTTTTTTTTAAAAAACCCAAAATTTTAAATAGTTGGCGAGCAGTGCGGTTTCCCAAAAGGGACGCCAAAAACTCTCAAACGCAGTAAAATGGAAAGTCCATTCATGGGGCATTTCCCAAAAAAGGGCATTTTTTGATATCAGTTTTTTTAGACTAAAAAAAAGCCAAAAGCCCAAGATTTGGGCCCGGACAGGGCCTACCAGAAAACTTTATGCTTTCGGATTACGTGGAAACTTGCCTTGTTTCATCCAAAATTTCATTTCTGACAGAACGTTTTTGTCAAATTATTTTTGAAAACGTCACTTTCTCGGACATATTGTCCGGGGCAAACGGGGCCCCCAAAAAGGAAGTGTCTTGTTTTCCAACATTATTTTTATGTGTATAAATGAAAATTTTAAACCATTCCTCCTTGGGAAACAAAAAATACTCACTGTCGCCGATGATTGTCCCAATTATGGCACCCCCCAGCAATAATGCAGAGTTCCCCGGCAAATCAGACCCCAAATTGGCACGGAAAAGATTCAAAACCTGGGGCCCCCTTTGGGTTTTTTTAAATTTTCCCCCCTTTTAAAAAGAGTTTTGGGCGTGGTTTTTACACATAGGAGAAAGCCCAACATCGGGCTCACTAGCCAACCATCCAATACCTTTTAAAAATTTCAGCTAGATTTTTTGGGATACTCTTTGATAGTAGTTTAAAATTGGGAAAGACCACTTGGTCAGTTAAAGAAAAAAAGTCAAAAAGCACTTAATTTATTAAAATGCATTTTTGGACCCCAAATGGGGAGCTGAAGAAAGTCTTTCTTTTGTTTTATAAAACCCTGATTAGGTCAAAGTAGATTTTGGGTCAATCGGGGATGGGTCGGCCAAAGAGCTCAACTTTTGAAAAAGGGTTTTAATGTAGTAAAAGAAAGCGTGTTTACGAGTCCCGTCCCTTTGGGGCCCTTTTTGTGCACTGCACCGGGGGCCTAGAGGGAGAGTGGGAAATACCTCCCCTCCCTTTAGACGCGGCCCTTTCGCTAAACCCAAAGCCCCAAAGGGAGCCCGGCGCCCCCCAAAATCCCCAAAAGGGGTGTTTTGCGGGGGCAGGTTTGGGGCCCCCGTATCCCCGGGGGGAAGCCCCTGGGGAATAGACTCCAAAGGAAACCCCACAGAAAAAGTGGTATGATTTTTCCCATCGATACCCTGGGTTTAATCCCAATTAGCCCCGGGGGGAAAAACCCCAATTTTTTTTTGTTGTTTGACTGGGTACCATCAGGGCCCAAAACCACGGTGTCGGAGGGGGGGGGCCCCCCCCCCCCCCCCCGGGGCCCCCCCCCCCCCCCCCCTTTAATTTCCAGGGGTTCAGAGAGTTTTAAAATTTTTTTCATTTTTTTTGGGGCCAAAAAGGAAGTTTTGGGGGCCCTTATAATCGATTTTCTTGAGAATTTATTTTCCAATTATAATGCTTTTGGGCATTTTTTGCCCTATCGACACCCACGATTTGAATTGTCATATTTTCAGACTGTTAAATTTTAAATTTAAAACCCTTAAATCACTAGAAACCACTCTAATGAAATACAGGGTAATATCATTTCGTAAAATGATAGTGCCTATAAATCAATCAAACTGATATGGTCCCTGGACACTCGTGTTCCAATGGTAAGAACAGGCTGACAAAACTAGGCCGGGTCGACTGGCGATCTGGAGCCTGGATTTGCCCCTACAGATTCAGGTGTTTTGTCTTCTTTTATAAAAGCAAAAATCCATCTCCTGTGGCACGAGGTGGTAGGACCGACCTCAACTAAACAAACAAAATAAAAGACGCAATTCAAAATGTGGGCAAACAGCCACAGAAAACCGTAGAAGGGGAGGAGGTGGTGGTGGCCCGCTTGAGGGTCAATGCCACACGATGCACTCACCTCACTCCCTACATAGAAAAGCTTCCCTCTACAGTGTGGCATTTGTGATAGAAACAATATCTATATCACACATTCTAACAACATGCCACCAATATAGCAACCAAAGATGAAAAAATAAAAAAATTATTTTCAAATTAAAAACATAGAATTATGAATAAAACATTTACTTTCTGACAACGAAAGAATAATCGTAAAGTACTCACTTTTCAAAGAGACAAAACTTTATGACTTATATAGATTGATAAAATAAAATGGAATCATTGGCTTAATACCCTTGGCTTGTGCGCTGGTTGATAGCCAATAAATCCAACAAGCATGCAAGCAAGTGATTTGGACACACTCGTGTATGAGACTTGAATGCCTCACCTTGCTTCTTTTTAAAAAACGCAGCGCAATAAACCATAAGTCTTGTGCACAGAGCTACCCTGGTTTCGGGGCCTTTGTCTTGCTTGGTATTATTGTTCTGTGTTTTCGTAGGGTAAGCTAGTACGGAAAGGGTTATAACGCTGGATTGCAGACTTTTTTGCACTTCTAGTGCCTTGCCTGCACCTTTCCCAGGCTTTGTAATTTGAAGGTAGCCCCGAGCTACACCTAGGTACGACATCAGCCCCCAACCCCAGACCCGCCGTCTCTTCTACCTCCGGGTAGCCCTTACGGGCTGGTGGACCCTGGGTAGAGGAGGCCAGTAGTCGGGGGCAGCCTTTGGGCGCAACTTTTCTCTCATCTAAATTTTTTCCATATTTTTTCTGTGTGGACTTTCCTGAGCCTACGGGAGTCTCCTTGTGAAGCTCCTGTATTCGCTTGGGGGGTGGGCATTACGTACCGTCCCTCGCACTAGGCAGCGTTCGGCGGTAGAAAGGTGCCTTACATACAACTCCGATCCCTTAGTTGGTACTGGAGACGCAACCAGGCTTCCATAAGGGGGTGGTGTGGACGATTACACAGTAAGACTTGTTTTATTTTTATCCTCTCTTATCATCTATTGGATTAGGTTGATCCAACAGTTAAGGGAAAAGGTAGTCCCCTCCGGACAACGGGCTTTGGCCCCCAGGGTTCGGACCTGTCCGACACCCAGTATGATTGATTCCCCGGCTACCCTTTCCTCCTCCAAGGAGGAGGGGCGACTCCGACCCTTTCTAAAGACACTTTGCCAGTAATGGACACCCGCCCAATGACCGTACCCAGACGACACATTATATCCCTGCCCAGAACGCAAGGTGCGTGAAATCGTGCATGAAAGAAAATCAATCTTGCAGAATTGTCAACCCCTTATCATTAAGAAGGTCCCTTGCTGGTCAAGTGGGAGGAGTTTTGATTTGTCGAAGTTGCGAGATGGTAGCCTCCTTGTGAAAGTGCAAGATAAGTCTCAGGTTAACGATTTCTTTGCTGACGCAGATTCATGACATTACAGTAAAAGTACTATTCCTGTTGGCCCCAAATACTGTAAGGGAGTAATCTTTCACAGGGATTTGAGGTCACTGGAAGAAAGCTACATTCTTGATGCCCATGATGACCCAAACGTTGTTCCACCACCCCCCCCCCCCCCCCCCTCCCCCCCCCATCTGGACGTAAATTGCTGACAAGAAAAGATGGGGAATGCGCGAACAAAGAACGGATTGTGTTTCTTGACCTTTGCTTCAAGAATAAAATTCCAAGTACTGTCAAAATCGGATATGAGATTGTTCAAGTGACGACCTTACATTCAAAAGCCATGCGGTGTAATAGATGCCAAAAATTTGGACACCACCTCATTAAGATGCACTGCTAGGATTACTAACAAATTCACTGCGGAATGTACTGGAGATCACGATACCACTGAATGCAGGAAAGGACACTCAGTGTGTAATGTGGAGGTCCCCATCAGGCAGGCTCTGCTGATTGCAGAGCCTGAGAAGGAGCTCGGAGACATAGCATACATGAGAGACATGATGTTAGCTACAGGAGGCCAAACCGAACTTGGAAGGTTGGACCAAGCAAAACCCAATACTTCTTACGCCTCAGCAGTAACTAACACCTGTTTCCAGTGCAAGCAGGTTCTTCCGCCAGCCCTTGCAGTTAGGACCAGAAATGGCAGAGAATTGAAAAGACACGGTAAAGGACTAATGATCAGTTTAAAGAATTGAATAAGACAATTAAAGAATTGCTGAATCAACCCAGCCAAAACAGCATCTTAAGGTGGTCCGAGACCAAATCACAATCCGGATTCGCACCTTCTCGTCCCGGCGACCCCACTAGACTTCGTTGGTGGTAGTTTAGCTCGTAAGCGGCAGGGATCATCCCTCCGCGGGCGTCTCTCTGGTGGAGGGAGAAGCAGGCATGGGAGATACTGTCTCCATAATTCCGAGAGAGGCCCTCGGGAAGGGAGGGAGAGGAGGAGGCGCTCCCTCCCCAAAACAAAGAAACCATAAAAACCACCGGAACAAGGCACTTCACACATAAAACGTAATCCGCGTTATTACCATCTACAAGGAAACTGTCAAAGTCTAGATCAAAGTCAACTTCTTAGATTATTTAGCCCTCCGTCCCCCCTCATGCTCCCGATATTATGTACTACAAGAAAAGCCATTTAAACGACCATGTCTCTGACGAGGTCGTATCGTAAAGAAACCTACCTCTTTGTAGATAAAGAATACTCTAGGGCAACAGAGGGGTGGAGGCGGAGTCGCCATGTACATCCACCAGAATCCTCCCTTTCATTGAAGTGACGATTAATTCTTACTTTGGAACACGTCGCATGCAAAAGCTAAAACTTCAATAACATAGCGACTATATGTCAGCTTACTGTCCACCTGATAAAAAGGTTAATCTATGATGAGCTTTTTGCTATTCGGACAGTCTGCCAAACAATAAATTAATTCTAGGAGATTTCAATGTCGTCATAATATGGGGTTCCCTGCGGGTGACTGGTAGAGGTGAGCAAGTAGTTAAGTGATCAAGACTCTGATCTGGTTTCTAAAGGGATGGTAGTCCAACGCGAATAGACGATATACCGGTAATTTGAGCTTTATTAGCCCTATCAACTGGTTTCCTCAACACTAGCAGCCAAGTGCGGTAGCACACCATTGACGACTCGTTGGGAAGCGATCCCTTCCTAATTTGTATTCAATATTCATGCGAACACGCGGACGCCTTCAGCACCAATTTTAACGTAAAAGAGCAGATTGGGTCGCCCCTGCAAGGCGCGTAAGCTCGAAGTTGTTGGAGACGAAACCATTGATGATACAGTCACAGTGTTCAAACTTGTATTATTAAATTGCAGCAATGGCACCCATACCTAAGCCTTCGACAGGTAGCGATAAGCATAGAGTTCCTGGTGGGACACCAGATTGCGCGGGCGCTATGTGAACGAAAAAGGGGCTACAGGCTTTTCCATACTAATATCAACAAATAACCAAAACGAGACCTTTCGGCAAATAACAAACAGCGAGAGCTAGGGCTGTAGAAACAATCAGCCAAGCCAAAGATGACTCCCTGGCCCGAAGCTTTGTCTTACGTAAAACAGCAATATTAAAATTATTCAGAGGTTTGGTCCACAGTCAATAGAATTAATAGAAAAAAACAATCAATAAAATCAGAAAACTTTTACATGGGGTAATAATTATGATGAACCTAGAGACATTGCTTAACACAATCGCCAGGCCGTTTCTTATACAGCAGCATCGGAAAACTACAACCCATGCATTCCTGACCACCAAGGAAGCAGCCGGAGCTGCAACCATTCACTTTGCCACGGAGATAATTTCTGATTACAATAAAGACCTTACAATGAATGAGCTTGTCCGAGCCTAGAAGCGGTAGGAGGAAACATCCCCAGGCCCAGATGAGATTCCGATATGAGGATGATGAATGCATCTTAATCATGATGACTGATTAAGTTGCTAGAAGTGTACAATGATATTGGAAAAAGCCTGACTTTCTCCAAATTCATGGCACTTCGCCCCACATCATTCCCATATTGAATGGGAGGGGGAAATTCCCAGACCGCACATCTCTTACCGCCCAATTGCGTTGACAGTTGCTGATGCACGGTCTGGAAAGGAATTGTTAATAGTAGCTATTGCATTTTTTAATACAGAAATTTACTAGTTGACGAGCAGTGCCGCTTCCCCGAACGGGCGCCCAAACTCTCGGATCAGCTAGTTAGAACTGGAAAGTCACATTCATGAGGCATTTGCCCCCCCCACAAAGCATTTTTTGATTCAGTTTGTTGTAGACATAGAACAAAAGCCTACGACATGACTGGCGACATGGGCCTACTCAGAACACTTTATGCTTTCGGATTACGTGCCAAACTTGCCTTGTTTCATCCAAAATTTCATTTCTGACAGAAAACTTTTTTGTCAAATTGTTTTCCTGCCCAATGTCCACTTTCTCGGACATTTTTGTCCAGGCAAAAACGGGGTCCCACAAGGTAGTGTCTTGTCTCCCACATTATTTTTATGTGTAATAAATGACATTTTACCATCTCCTCCTCGAAATCTTTAAAACTCAACTGTACGCCGATGATTGTGCGGTTCGGTTGCCCCACCCCACCCACCCCCTCCCCCCATTTATGGCACTCACCAGCAATAATGCAGAGTCTCGGCCAAATCAGATCCAATTGCATGGTTATGATTCATAACTGGGGCCTCCAGTGGGGTTTTAAGTTTTCCATCAAAAAAGAGTATTGGGTGGTTTTTACCACTAGGAGGAAGACCAACATTAGGCTAACTCTAGACAACCATCCTAATACCTATTCAAAATTCCTAGTGTTTCTTGGACTACTCTTGATAGTAGATATGAATTGGAAAGACCACATTGGTCAATTAAAGAATAACTGTCAAAAAGCACTCAATTTATTAAAGTGCATTTTGGACACAATATGGGGAGCTGTAGGAAAAGTCTTTACTGATGTTAGATAAAATCCCTGAATAGATCTAAGTCGATTATGGGTTCAATCGTGTTGGCTCGGCAACGTGCTCAACTTCGAAAAGGTTTGAATGTTGTGCAGGATTGCGTGTTTACGGTCTGTCTTGGAGCCCTTACGTGCACTCGCACCGAGCGCCTAGAGGTAGAGTCGGGGTACCTCCCCTCGTTCTTAGACGCGGCCAGCTTTGCCCACTGACCTATGCGCAAAGGTGGCAAGGCCGCCCCAACATCCAATCAGGGATGTTTTGCGCCGGCAGGTAGGGCCCAGTATGGCGGCGGGGAAGCCGCTGGGAATAGACTCTATGACCTCACAGATACGTCGGTATAGATCTCTTACCATCGATACCTGGTTCAGTCAGAAATATAGCACCGTGGGAAAATCACCCAAATTTTTCTACCGATAATTAGACTGGCTACATCTGCCAAAGCCACGGTGTCGGAGGGGAGGTACGCCAGAGGTTCAGAGAGATCCTAATTAAACATCTTTCCCTTTTTTCATTTTATACCGAGGGTCACGACAGACGAGTGTGTCGGGAGAGGGTGTATGGTCGACTGAATGTCAGTTGAGATTTTCGATTGCCGGGAATCATATTATCGATCTTTCTTGCCGAAACTAGTTGCAATCGATAAAGCTTTAGATTTTTGCCCTATCGACGACCCACCGATAGACTAGTTCATTTTTTCAGACTCGTTAAAGTTCAATTAAAGCCATTAAATCACTAGAAACCACTCTAATTAAATTACAGGAGTAATATCATTCGTAAAATGCATAGTGCAACTAAAATCAATCAAAAACTGATATGGGTACCTGGACACTGGGTATCCATGGTAATGGAAACAGGCTGACAAACTAGCCGGGTCGACTGAGCCGATCTGGAGCCTGGTATTATCCCACAGATCTCAGGTGTTTTGTCTTTTTTAAAAGCAAAAATCCTTCTTCTGTGGCAGAGTGAGTGGACCGACTCACCATAACCAACAATATTAAGAAGACATCGAACTGTTGTGCCCAACCCACAGAAGAAATGAAGGGAGGAGGGGTGTTAGCCGTTTCAGGGTAAATGCCACCAGATATAACCACCTCACTCCATATATAGAAAAAATAAAAAAATTTCCCTCTGCAGTTGCAACCAGTGCAATACAATATTCTCCATAAAGCATGTTAATAAACCTGCAACAAATATAACAATAACAGACAAACAATTAAAAATACTTTAGAATTAAGAAAATATTGAATTTAATATAATAAAACTTCTTACAGACAACCGCAAAAAATCTATACGTAACTTAATCACTTTTTTAAAGGAGACAAACTTTATGACCTTATATAGATTGATAAAATAAAAATGGAATCTTGGCTTAATAACCTGGCCTGTTGCCGTGGTTGATAGCCAATAAAATCCAACAAGCATGCAAGTGTTTTGGACTCCAACTCGTGTATGAGACTCTTGATGCCTCAAACCTCGCGGCACACACTATAAAACACAGCCAGCATCAAACAAATTAAGTGTTGTGACATCGGAGTACCCTGGGTTCCGGGGCCCTCTGGTCTTGCTCGGCATTAGCTGTTTCTGTGTTTCGTAAAGTAAAACCAGGTCGAGTAAAACGCTGTATTCAGACTTTTTGCACTTTTGTGCCTTGCCTGCACCTTCAGTGCTTTGTTTCGAAGGTAGCACGAGACTACAGTTTACACGTCAGTGGCCCCCACCCAGCGCAGCACTCTTCTACTCCAGGGTAGCCTACGGGCTGTGACCTGGGTAGGGGAGGGCCCAGTGTCTGGGGCCGTCCCTTGGGCGCAACTTTTCTCTCTCTCTAAATTTTTTTCCCTATTTTCTGTGTGACTTTCCTGAGCCTACGGGAGGTCTCCTTGTGAGCTCCTGTATTCGTTGGGGGGGTGGGCATTAAACTTACCGTCCTCGCCTAGCATGTTCGTCCCCGGTAGGAAGGTGCCTTAATACAAACTCCGATCCGTAGTTGGTACTGGAGACCGCAACCAGGCTTCACTAAGGGGGGGTGAGGGACGATTAACTGAAAGAGTGTTTATATTTTATCTCTCCTTTAACTATTGGGATTGGCTCGCGGTTGATCTCGCCAAATTCTCAGGTTTATTCCTCGCGCTAGAAGGTAGTCCCCTCCGGACAACGGGCTTTGGCCCAGGGTTCGGACCTGGTCCGATACCCCAGTATGAGTGACTCCCCGGCTACCCTTCCTCTCCCCAAGAGAGGAGGGGCGACTCAGAACCATTCTAAGCACTTTTGCCCAGTAATGGACCCCCCCGACCATGACCGACCCCAGGACGACACATTAATGATCCCTCCCAGAAACGCAAGGTGCGTGAACATCCGTTGCATGAGACAATCCTTCCTTGCAGACTGTAAAACCCTTTCTCATTAAGAAGGTCCTTGATGGTTTAAGTGGGAGGCAGTTTTGATTTTGTTTTTTCCGAAAGTTGCGTGATGGTAGCCCTCTTGTGAAGTGAATTTAAGTCTCAGGTAATGATTTACTTAAGCTGACGCAGGGATTCATGACATTATAGTAAAAGTAACTCTTCCTGTTGGCCCAAATACTGTAAGGGAGTAACTTTACAGGGCTTTGAGGACAATGGAAAGAAGCGAATTCTTGATGCCATGAATGACCAAAACGTTGTAGACGTAAATTGCATGTACAAGCAAGATGGGAATTCGCGAACAAAGACCGGATTGTGTTTCTTGCCCTTTTTCAAATAAAAATTCCAAGTACTGTCAAAATCGGATATAGATTGGTTCAAGTACGACCTTACATTCAAAGCCCATGCGGTGTATAGATGCCAAAAATTAGACACAACCTCATTTAGAGGCAATGATACGGATACTAACAATTCACTTGCCGGTAAATGTACTGGAGAAACTCGATACCATGAATGCCGGTAAATACTTCAAGAGTGCTATGTGGAGGTCCCCCTCAGTCAGGGCTCTGTGATTGCAGCAGGCTGACTGATGGAGGACCTCACAGTTCGCACACTTGAGTGTTTTTCCGTGCATCAGTGTCATCGTGTTCTCCCAGTAATTTACCGCAAGTGAATTTGTTAGTTAGGATCCTTATCATTGGCATCTTAATGAGGGTTGTGTCCAATTTTGGCCATCTCTTACACCGCATTGGCTTCTTTTGAATGTAAGGTCGTACTTGAACAATTCATATCCGATTTTGACAGTACTGGAATTTTATTTGAAGCAAAGGTTCAGTAAACACAATCCGGTCTTTGTTGCGCATTCCCATCTTTCTTGGTCATGCAATTTACGTCTACAACGTTTTGGTCATTCATGGCATCACGAATTTCGCTTTCTTCCATGGTCCTCATTCCCGTGAAAGAGATTACTCCCTTACAGGTTATTTGGGCCACAGGGAATAGTTACTTTACTATAATGTCATGACTCTTGCGTCAGCTTAAGTAAATCCTTAACTGGAGGACTGAAAATGCACTTTCACAAGGAGGCTACCTTCTCGGCAACTTTCGGACAAAAATCCAAAACTGCCTCCACTTGACATCAAGGAACCTTCTTATGATATAAAGGGGTTGACATACTGCAAGGCTTGATTTTTCTTTCATGCAATCGGATGTTCACGCACCTTGCGTTCTGGGGAGGGATATTAATGTGTGTCCTGGGTCGTCATGGTCGGAGGTTCCATTACTGGTCCAAAGTGGTCTTAGAATGTTTGAGTTCGCCCCTCCTCCTTGGGGGAGGAAGGGGAGCCGGGGAGTCATCATACTGGGTATCGGACCAGGTCCGAACCCTGGGCCAAAGCCTTTGTCCTGAGGGGAACTACCTTTTCCCTTAACTGTTGGATCACCCTCATCCCAATAGCTAAGGAGGAAAAAATAAAACACGTCTTTCCGGTAATCGTCCTCACCCCCATAGTGAAGCCTGGTTGGCGTTCTCCAGTACCAACTAAGGGATTCGGAGTTGTTGTAGGCCCCTTCCTACCGCCGAACCTGCCTAAGTGCGAGGGACGGTAGTAAGTTACTGCCCACCCCCCCAAGCGCATACACCCCCCGGGGCTCACAAGGAGACTCCCGTAGGCTCAGGAAAGTCACACAGAATATGGAAAAAATTTGGAGGAAGGATGAGGAACAAGTTGCGCCCCAAAGGAGCCCCAGATCACTGGGCCTCCTACCCAGGGGGGTCACAGCCCGTAAGGGCTACCCTGGAGTAGAGCGTGCTGCGGGGTCTGGGGTGGTGGGGGCAACTACTTTTACTTCGTCTCGTGCTACCTTCGAAACCATGCACTGAAGGTGACAGGCAAGGCACAAGAAGTGCAAAAGTCTGATACAGCGTTTTTACTCGACTGTTTTTATTTACGGAAATACACAGAACAGCTAATGCCGAGCAAGACCAGAGGCCCCGGAAACAGGGTTATCTCCGATGTCACAAGACTTATGTTTTAGATGCTTCTGTGGTTTCTGGGACCAAGGTTGGAGGTCATCAAGGGGTCTCATACACGAGTGTGGGGTTCCAACTCACTTGCTTGCTTGTGGGATTTATTGGCTATCAACCAGCGGCACAGGCAGGTTATTAAGCAATTGATTTCATTTTATTTATCATCTATATAAGGTCATAAAGTTTTGTCTCCTTTAAAAAGTGATTACTTTTACTTATTATTTTTTCGTTGTCTGATAATAAGTTTATTATTTTAAATTCATATTCTTAATTCTAAGTAATTTTTATTTTTGTCTATTATTGTTATATTTGTTGCAGGTTATTAACACTGTGCTTTATGTGAGACTATTGTATTGCATGTGGCACTGCGAGGGAAATTTTTTTTATATATGGAGTGAGGTGGTTTATTCTGGTGGCATTTACCTGTGGACGGGCTAACACCACCTCCCTCCCTTCCTATTTCTACTGTGGGTTGTGCCCACAGTTCGATGTTTCTTTAATTTTGTTGGTTATGGTGAGGTCGGTCCACTCACTCTGCAACGGAGAATGGATTTGTGCTTTTATAAAGAGACAAAACACCTGAGATCTGTGTGGATGATCCCGGCTCCAGATGACAGTCGACCCGGTCGTTTGTCAGCTGTTCATTTACATGGATACCCGAGTGTCCAGGTACCCATCTCAGTTTGATAGATATTGGCACTATGCATTTACGAATGATTTACCCTGTATTTCTTTATAGGTGGTTTCTAGTGATTTAATGGCTTTAATTGAAACCATAACGAGTCTGAAAAAATGACTATTCTTCGTGGTGTCGCTCGGGCAAATCTAAAGCTTTAGTCTATTGCAAATAGTTCGGCAAGAAAGATCGATGTATGATTCGGCTGATCGAATCTCTCAAATGATATTCAGTCGACCATACACCCGCTCGCACACACTCGTTTGTCTTGGACCCGTCGGTATAATGAAAAAAAGGAAAAGATGTTTACTTAGGGACTCTAGAACCTCTGGCGTACCTCCACCTCGAACGTGGCTTTGGCTGATGGTGCCCGTCTACTACGGTAGTAAACTTGGGTGTTTCCCCTGAGCTATATTTGACTGGAAACCAGGGTATCGATGGTATCGAGTGATCTTACCAGACTTTATTCTGTGTGGTCTAGAGTCTATTGCCCAAGCGGCTTCCCGCCGCATACTGGGGCCCTACCTGCGGCGCAAAACATCCCTGTTTGGATGTTGGGGCGGCTGCCTGGCCACCTTTTGCGGGCATAGGTCAGCGAAGCTGGCGCGTCTAAGACGGAGGGGAGGTACTCCCGACTGCTACTTAGGGCCTCGGTGCGAGTGCACTTAACGGGCTCAAGACAGACGCTTAAACACGCATTCTGCAAACATTCACACCTTTCAGAGTTGAGCTCGTTGCCAGCCATACACGATTGGGCCCATCATAATCTACTTTAGATCTAATCAGGTTTTCTATACATCAGTAAAGACTTTTCTTTAGCTCCCATTTGTGTCCAGAAATGCACTTTAATAAATTGAGTTGCTTTTTGACATTCTTTCTTTAATGACAATGTGGTCTTTTCCAATTCAAATCTACTTCAAAGAGTAGTCCAAGAAATCTAGCTAAATTTGAATAGGTATTGGGGGGTTGTTAGAGTTGCTGTGTTGGGCTTTCTATGTTTTAAAACCACGCAATCTCTTTTTGATGGAAAAACCTTAAAAACCCACGGGGCCCAGTTTGAATCATTCCAGTGCCAATTGATCTGATTTGCCGAGAACTCTGCATTATTGTGGAGGCCATAATGCAAAATCATCGGCGTACATGGTATTTAAGTTTTTCGGGAGGGATGGTAAATGTAAATTTATTAACAAAAAAATAATGTGGGAGGACACGAACTTCCTTGTGGGCCCCCCGTTTGCCTGGACAAAAAATGTCCGGGGAAGTGACTTTCAGAAAACAATTTAAACAGAAAAAGTTCGGGTTCGAATAAAATTTTTTGGAAAGAAAAAAGGGCATTTTCCCACGAAATCCGAAGCATAAAGTTTTTGGGGTAAGGCCATGTGCCAAGTCATGCGTAGGTTTTTTTCTAGTTAAAATACTGTATCAAAAATGCTTTTTGGCAAATGCCTCATGATGTGACTTTCGTTTTTTTTAGCGGATCGAGAGTTTGGCTTTCCTTTCGGAAGCCGAAACTGTCGTCAACTAGTATTCTGGTATTTAAAAAAATGAAAATTTAACCCTTTATTTTAACATTCTTTCCTGACCTTGCTAAGCAATTTTGCAACAAAATGGGGCGGAAAGAGATGGCGGATCGGGGGATTTCCCCGCTTCAAAGGGGAAAATGATGTGGGCGAATTTGCCTGAGGGGGGAAAAGTCTGCTTTTCCAATTTCTTGTACACTTCTAGCAACTAATCATGTCATCATGATTAAGATGCTTTATTCTCATATCGAATCTCATGGGGCCTGGGGATGTTTTTAAAGGGCCCTTCTAGGGCTCGGCAAGCTCTTCATTAAGGTTTTTTATTGTAAAAAAAAATTATTCCTGTGGCAAGTGAATTGGTTGCAGTCGGCTGCTTCTTTGGTGGTAGGTTTGGGGGTTGTAGTTTTCCGAGCTGCTTGTATAGGAACTCCCCCCCCCCCCCCCCCTGGCGTTTTGTTAGCAAGTCTTGGGTTCATATAATATTTCCCTCTTTTAAATGTTTTGATTTAATTATTGTTTTTTTCTATTAATTCTATTGACTGTGGCCCAAAAACCTCTGAAATTTAGTATTGCGTTTATCGTAGAGTCAAAGCTTGCCGGAGTTCTTTTGGCTTGTCTGTTGTCTACGACCCCCTTGCTCTCGCTTGTTTGTATTTGCGAAAGTTCTCATTTGTGATATTATTATGGAAAAGCCTGTAGGCCCTATTTCGTTCAATAGCGCCCTGCCCGGGAAAACTGTGTCCACCATGGAACTCATGCTTAACGCTATCTGTCGAAGTCTTAGGGATGGTTGCCATTGCGCATTTATAATACATTTTGAACACTGTTTAATTTATCATCAATGGTTTCTCCAACAATTCGAGCTTGACGCTCCTTTGAAGGCGACCCAACTGCTCTTTTACGTTAAATGGGTTTCTTGAAGGCGCCTCGTGGTTTTCGATGAATATTGAATAAAAATTGAAGGTGATCGCTTCCCAAAAGAGTCGTCAATGGTGTTTCCCCCAGGCACTTGGCTGCTAGTGTTGGGGGGAAACCCCGTGATAGTTATAAAGCTCAAATTACCGGTATTGTCTATTCGGTTGGACTACCATCATTTTGAAGAACCGATCAGAGTCGTTGATCAACTTACTACTTGCCCCTCTACCATTCCCGCCGGGAACCCCCGAGGGAGGGCGAGCATTGAATCTCCAGATTAATTTTTTTGTTTGGCAGGGTGTCCCCGAAAGCAAAAAGCTACCTTTTACCCCTTTTTTCAGGTGGACAGTAAACTGAGCATATGGATCGGGTTTTGATTTTTCTTTGCATGCGACGTGTTCCAAAGTAGAATTAATGTCACTTTATGAAAGGAGATTTGGTGGATGTAATGGCGATCCCCCTCCACCCCCTTTCCCCCCTCGGTCTTTTTACAAGATGGTAGTTCTTAGCGAAAACGACCGGCCGAGACTGGTCGGGTTTTAAAAAACTTTCTTGTTTGTACGTAATATCGGGAGCATAGGACGAGGCTAATATCAGAGAGTTTACTTTTTGATCTAAACTTTGACAGTTCCATTGTATGATGGTATACCCCGGGGGTTTTCGTTTTATGGGGTTGGAGTGCCTTGTCGGGGGTTTTTATTTTCTTTTTTTGGGAGGGAGGCCCCCTCCCCCTTCCCCCTCGCTTCCCGAGGGCCTCTCTCGGGGAATTTTTGGGGGACAGTAGTCTCCAGGGCCCTGTTTCCCCCCACCGAGGACGCCGGGGGGGGAGATTGCTCTTACGGGGCAGAACTACCACCAGAGGGAAGTTCTAGTGGGGGTCGCGGGGACGAGAAGGTCCCGATCCGGTTTGGGGATTTGGTATGGGACTCTTAAGATGTTTGTTTTGCGGGGGTGATTCAGCAATTTTTTTAATTGTCTTATTAAATTCTTTAATCTGATTCTTAGTCTTTACCTTTTCTTTAATTTTTGAAATTTCCCGGTCCTTAACTGCGAGCTGTGTTTAAACATGTTTTGCATTGGAAACGTGTTGTTAGGGTGAGGCGTAAGAGTTTTTGGGTTTGCTTGTCAAACCTTCCACTTTCTTTTTGGGCCCTCAGGTAGCTAACATCATGTTCTCATTTTAGCTAATGTTCAGTCTCCTTCTTCAGGCTCCAAAAAATCAGCAGGTTTTGATGGGGGGCTCACAGTTGCACCTTGAGTGTCTTTTCGTGCATTCAGTGGTTACGTGATTCCAGTATTTACCGCAATTTGAATTTTTTTGTACCCTTAAAATGCATCTTAATGAGGGTTTTGTCCAATTTTTGGCATCTATTACACCGCTTGCTTTTATGAAAGGGTTTCGTATTAAACCCATTTTCATACCCGTTTTTTGCGTACTGGAATTTTTTTTTGAAGCAAAGGTCAGAAACACAATCCGGTCTTTGTCGCGCATTCCATCTTTTTGTCATCCCCAATTTTTACGTCCAAACTTTTTGGTCATTAAATGGCATAAAGGGATTTTCTTTTTCATTGTCCTAAAAATCCCTGTAAAAGGATTACTCCTTACGGTATTGGCCAACAGGTTTGTTACTTTACTGTAATGTCATGAATCTGGTCGCTTAAGTAATCGTTAACCTGAGACTTAAATGGCACTTTCACAAGGAGGCTACATCTCGCAATTTTTCGGACAAAATAAAACTCCCTCCCACTTGACATCAAGACTTCTAATGAAAAAGGGGTGACATTCTGCAGGATTGATTTTTTTTCATGCAACGGTGTTCAGCCTTCTTTTGGGGCCCAGGGATATTATGTGTCGTCTGGGTCGGTCTTTGGGTTTGGGGGGTTCCATTCTGGTAAAAGGGGTTTTTTTTGGGAAAGGGTTGGTCGCCCCCCCCTTGGGGGGAGGGAAGGGTAGCCGGGTAATCAATCATATGGGTGTCGGCCCAGGTCCGAACCCGGGCCCCCCAAAGCCCGTGTCCTGGGGGGACAAACCTTTTCCCTTAACTGTTGGATCAACCTAATCCCAATAGCTAAGAGAGGAAATAAAAAAAGGTCTTACTGTAAATCGTCCTCCCCCCCCTTTTAGGGGAAGCGGGTTTTGCGTTCTCCAGTCCCCAACCCCCCCCAACAAAGGGATGGGGAGTTGTATGTAAGGCCCCCTTCTACCCAAAACCTGCTATTTGCGAGGGGGTTTAAGGGAAATGCCCACCCCCCAAGCGAATACAGGAGCTCACAAGGAGACTCCGTAGGCTCAGGAAAGTACACAGAATTATGGAAAAAAATTTAGGAGGAGAGAAAAGGGTTGCCCCCAAAGGTGCCCAAAACTTGGCCTCCCAAACCCAGGGGTCACACCCCTTTTAAGGGTCCCCTGAGGTAGAAGGAGCTGGGGGGCTGGGTGGGGGGTGGGCTTCTCTACTGTTGGTCGTGTACCTTCAAATACAAAGCACTGAAGGTGCAGGCAGGCACCCAAAGTGCAAAAAAATCTGAAACCAGCGTTTACTCGAATAGTTTACGCTACCGAAAACCGAAAAAAATAATACAAGCAAGACAAGAGGCCCCGAAACCAGGGTAGCTCCTGTGTCACAAAACTTATGGTTTTTGCTGCTGCGTTTTTTTTTAAAAAAAGCAGGTGTGAGGCATTCAAAGTCTCATACACGAGTGGCCAAATCCTTTTTGCTTGCTTGTTGGATTTATTGGCTATCAACGCGGCACAAGCCAGGGTTTAAGCCCTGATTCCATTTTATTTTATCAATCTATATAAGGTCATTTAAAATTTTGTCTCCTTTAGAAAGTGATTACTTTACTAATTATTCTTTCGTTGTCAGAAGTAATTTTTTATTTATATTCTATGTTTTTAATTTTTAAAATAATTTTTTATTTTTTCTCTTGTTTCTATATTGGTGGGGATGTTGTTAGTGTGTGATATGATATTTTTCTCACATTTGCCACATGTAGAGGGAAGCTTTTTTCTATGTAGGAGTGAGGTGTGTGCATCGTGTGGCATTTACCCTCAATCGGCCACCACCACCTCCCCCTTCTATTTTTTTTGTGGCTGTTTCAATTTGATTTCTTCTTTTTTTGTTTTTAGTGTGAGGTCGGTCCACTCACTCTGCCCCAGGAGATGGATTTTTGCTTTTTTTAAAGAACAAAAAAACCTGAGATCTGTATGGATAAAAAGGCTCGATCGCCAGTGCCCGGCTAGTTTGTCAGCCTGTTCATACCATGGATACCGGGTGTCCAGGTTCCCCCTAAAAGTTGATTTATTTTTTTGGCATATGCATTTTCCCAATGTATTACCCCTATTTCATTATTTGGTGGTTTTGTGATTTAAAGGCTTTATGAACTTAACGAGTTGAAAAAATTTAAATTTTATGTGGGTCGTCGATAGGGCAAAACCCAAAGCTTTATCAATTGCAAATAATTTTGGCGAGAAAGATCGATGTATGTTTCCCGGCAATCGAAATCTCAACGGCATTAGTCGACCATACACCCGCCCACCCACTCGTCGGGCTTGGACCCGCCCCCGGTATAAAAATGAAAAAAGGGAAAGATTTTTTAATTGGGGAATTCTCTCTAAACCCTTGGGTACCTCCACCTCAAACCCCTTTGGCTTGGTGATGGTAGCCAGTCTACAACAGTAAAAAAATTGGGTGTTCCCAGGTCCCTATTTGTTTTAAACCCAGGGGTATCGATGGTAGAGAGTTATCCCCGCTTTTTTCTGTGGGGTCAGGGGTTTTCTTTTGGGCCCAGCGGTTCCCGCCGCGATACTGGGCCTCCCTGCCGGCGCAAAAACATCCTTTTGGGGGATGTGGGGGCTGCCTGGCTACCTTTGCGGTAGGTCAGGGGAAAGCGGGCCCGGGCGTTAAGACGGGGGGAGGTACCCCCGGGACCTAACCCTTCTAGGGCTCGGTGCGATTTTCACAAAAGGGCCCCAAAGGGACAGACTGTAAAACGCTTCTGTACTACATTAAAACCTTTCAGATTTGAGCTCGTTCCCGAGCCTAACGTTTGGGACCATAACTTTTGATATTAGGGATTATATAACATAAAGTAAAGCTTTCTATCGCTCCCATTGTGTCCAAAAAACGCATTTTTAAATAATTAAGTGCTTTGACATTTTTTTTTTAAACCCCACCCCCCCCCTAACATATCCCCCCGGTAGTTCCCTTTTCCCCTTCCCCCATTTTGTTCCCCCATCAAAGAACCCTTGCGGGAAATTTTGAATAGGTATTGGTGGTTGTTTGAGTTAGCCTGATGTTGGGCTTTCTCCTATGTGAAAAAAAAACCCCCCAAATACTTTTTTTAAAATGGAAAATTTAAAACCCCCCCTGGAGGCCCCATTTTATGAATTTTTCCCCGTCCCCAATTTGGATTGTTTTGCCGAAAAATTGCATATTGTGGGTGCAAAATGCAAAATCTTGGCGTACAGGAGTTTTTAAAGTTTCGGGGAGGAGAGTAAAATGCCCATTTATTACACATAAAAATAATGTTGGAGACAAAACCCCTTCTTGTGGGACCCGTTTCCCTTGGACATATGCCCCGAGAAGTGACGTTGTCAGAAAAAAATTTTGGACAGAAACTTTTTCTGTCAGAAATGAATTTTGGATGAAAAAGGCAAGTTTCCACGTAATCCGAAAGATAAAGTTTTTGGTAGGCCATGTCCCCCAGTCAGTTTTTTGGCTTTTTTATGTCTAAAAATATGAATAAAAAAGGGCTTTTGGCAATTGCCCATGAATGTGACTTTCGTTTTACTGCTGATCGAGATTTTGGGGGTCCCTTTCGGAAGCCGCACTGTGTCAATAGTAAATTTTTGGTTTTTAAAAAAAAGAATAGCTACAAATTTAACAATTCTTTCAAGCCCTTTGCAAAAGCAATTTTTCAACGCAATTGGGCGGTAAGAGATGGCGGATCTGGGTTTCCCCCCCCTCCTTTCAATTGGGAATGATGGGGGCCCGAATTTGCCATGAATTGGAAAAGTCTGGTTTTCAATATCATTTTACATTCTAGCAACTTAAATCATGTATCATGTTTAGATGCTTTTTTCTATCGAATCTCATCGGGGCCCGGGGATGTTCCTCTTTCAGGCTTCTTGGGCTCGGACAAGCTCCTTCAGTTAGATCTTTATTGTAATCAAAAAATTTTCTCCTGGGCAAAAGGGAAATTTGGTTTTAAACTCGGTGCTTCCTGGTGGTCAGGAATGCAGGGTTGTAATTTTTTTTTCCGAGTGCTTGTTAGAGAAATGCTGGCGATTGTGTTAGCATGTTCCCAGGTTTCATTTAATTATTTCCCTCATGTAAGGGGTTTTGATTTTATTTTTTGTTTTTCTATTGATTCTATTGATGTGGACCAAACCTCTGAAATTTTTTTGGATTGCTGTTTATCGTTTGAGGACAAAAATTCGCCAGGAGTCTCTTTTGGCTTGTTGATTGTTCTCGAGCCAGCTCTCGTTGTTTTTTATTTGCGAAAGTTTCTTTGTGGGTATTTTTATGGAAAAGCCTGTAGGCCCCATTTGTTCAATAGCCCCCCCCTGCGGCATTGGTGTCCACCATGGAAATCTAGCTTAAGAAACTGTCGAGTTCTTAGGTATGGTGCCCTTGCTGCATTTATAATACAAAATTTTGGGAAAACTGTTTACTTTTTCATCAATGGTTTTTCCAACAACTTTGAGTTGACGCTCCTTGTGAGGCGACCCCCCCTGTCTTTTTTTCGTTAAATTTGGGTGCTGAAGGGTTTTCGAGGGTCGCATGAATATTGAATAAAATAGGAAGGGGTTTGCTTCCAACGAGTCGTCAATGGTGTGCCAGGCACTTGGCTGTGTGTTGAGGAAACAGTGTAGGTCAAAAAAGTCAATTACGGTTTTTTATGTTATTCGCGTTGGATACATCATTTAAGAACCAGTCAGAGTCTTGATCAACTTCTATTGCTCCCTCTACCATTCACCGCCGGGAACCCCATGATGTTAGACGGCATTAAATCCCCTAGAATTAATTTATTGTTTGGGAGACTTTTCTGAATAGGGAAAAAGCTCCATGTTAAAATTTTTTCAGGTGGACAGTAAGCTGAGCTATAGTCAGATAAAGTGTTATGATTTTTTCTTTGCATGCGGTGTTCCAAAATAGAATTAATGTCACTTCAATGAAGGGAGATTCTGGTGGATGTCTTTGGGACTCCGCCTCACCCTTCCTCTCGGTCTTTTTACAAAGATGGGGAGTTTTTTTAGCGATCGCTCGTCCGAGACTAGTCGTTTAAATGGCTTTTGTAGTCGATATTCGGGAGCATAGGACGAGGCTAATAAACTAAAAGAGTTTAATTTTGAATTTTAAGACTTCGGCAGTTTCATTGATAATGGTATACGCTTTGGGTTAGGTTTATGTGGGTTTGAAGGCCTGTCCGGGGGTTTTATTTTCTTTTTTTTTGGGGGGGGGGGCGCCTCCCCCTCTCCCTCGTTCCGAGGGCTTCTCGGGAATTTTTTGAGACAAATATCTCCATGGCCTGTCCCCTCCACGAGAGAGCCGGCCCGGGGGACGATTGCTCTTCGAGCAGAAATACCACCCGACGAAGTTTTATGGGGGGGCGCCTGGACTGAGGTGCGACGGGTTTTGGGTTGGTATCGACTCCCAAGATGCTGTTTTTGCTGGGTGATGCAGCAATTTTTTTAATTGTTTTTTAATTCTTTATCTGATTCATCAAGTCCTTACTGTTTCTTTCAATGGGAAAAATTTCCCCTTGTCTTTTAACCCCGAGTTGTTTGCCCTAACATGTTGCATGGAACTGTTAGTTACGCTGAGGCGTAAAAAAGTATTGGGTTTGCTTGTAAAATTTTTTTCCACTTTTTTTTGGCCTCCGGTAGTAAATCGTGCTCTCTCATGTTGTAATGTCTCAGTCTCTTTTCAGGTACTCCCATCAGCGAGCCTGACTGATGGGGACCCCACATTGACATTGAGTGTCTTTTCCGTGCTTTTCAGTGGTTTTCGTGATCTCGGGAAATTTTACCGCAAGTGAATTTTTTACTGCCCTTTCCCCTGAATTAATGAGGTGTGTCCAAATTTTTGGCATCTATTCACGATTGCTTTTGAATTAAGTCTTACTGAACATCTATACCCGATTTAACTGTCTAGGAATTTTTGGTGAAGAAAAATTCAAGGAAACCAATCGGTCTTTTTGGGACTCCATTTTTCTTTGAATCATTTTACGTCACCACGCTTGGTCTTTCAGGGGCATCAAAAATTTCCCCTTTTTTTCCATTGTCCAAATCCCTGTAAAAGTTTACCCCCCTTAAAGGGTTTTGGGCAACAGGAATAGTTACTTTACGCTGAGGTCATAAATTTTGGGCGTCAGTTAAGAAAATTTCCTTAATCTGGACTTAAATTGTATTTAACAGGAGGCTGCCATCTCCCCAATTTTGGAAAAAATCAAAAACCCTTTCCCCTTGACCATCAAGGCCTTCTTGAGGGTAAAGGGTTGACATTTTGAAAGGATTGATTTCATTCATGCATCGGATGTCACGCACCTTGGTTTTGGGAGGGATTCAATTTTGTGTCTGGGTCGGTTTTGGTCGGGGTTCATTATTAGTCTTATGGTTTTTAGAGAGTTTGATTTGCCCCCCCCTTGGGGAGGAGGAAGGGTAGCCGGGGGGGGTCAATCATACGGGGTATGGCCCGGTCCGAACCCTGGGCCAAGCCCCTTGTCCTGAGGGACACTTTTCCCCTTTAAATGTTGGTTTAACCAATCCAATTTTGCTAAGAGGGATAAAATAAAACAAGCTTTCTGTTAAGCGTCCTACCCCCCCTTAGTGGAAGCTGGTTGCGTTTCCAGTACCAATAAGGGATCGGGGTTTTTGTAAGGGCACCTTCCAAACCCCGAACTGCCCCAGGCGGGCGGTAAGTTGGTTTCCCCCCCCCAAGCGATCGGAGTCCAAGGGACTCCGTAGGTCAGGAAAGTCACACAGAAGAATGAATAAATTTAGGAGGAGAGAAACAGTTGCCCCAAAGGGGCGCCCCAGATACTGGGCCCCCTACCCCGGGGTCAAGCCGAGGGCTACCCTGGGTAGAAAGAGAGTGCGGGGGTTTGGGGGGGGGGGCTACTCTACTGTAGGCTCGTGCTAACTTCAAATAACAAAGCCGGGAAGGCAGGCAAAGGGATGAAGTGCAAAAAGTCTGAACCGCGTTTTACTCGAAGTTTCGCTCGGGAAAAAAAAGAAAAATAATGCCAAGCAAGGAAAGGGCCCCCAAACCCGGGTAGCTCTGGTCACAAGACTTAAGGGTTTATGCTGCTGCGGGTTTTTTTTTAAAAAACAAGGTTTTTGAGGATTAAAATCTATCACGGTGGTCCAAATCAAATTGTTGTTGCTTGTTGGATTTATTGGTATTTAACCAGCGCACAAGCAAGGTTATTAAGCCAATGATTCTTTTTTTTTTTCAAACTTATTAAAAATCATAAAAATTTTGTCTCATTTGAAAGGAAATTTCTTTATATTTTTTTTTCGTTGTCAGAAAATAAATTTTTTATTTATATTCTATGTTTTTAATTTGGAAAATAATTTTTTTTTTTTTCTCTTTGGTTTCTTTATTGGTGGCATGTTGTTAGAAGGGTGTTGATGATATTGTTCTTCACATTTGCCACTTTTGAGGGAAGCTTTTTTCTATGTAGGGAGTGAGGGGGGGTGTATCGTGGGCTTTGCCCTCAATGGGGGCCAAACCACCTCCCCCCCCTTTAATTTTTGTGGGCTTTTTCCCCACATTTGTTTTTTTCTTTTATTTTGTTGTTTAGGGTGAGGTCGGTCACCTCACTTTTGCAACAGGAGATGGATTTTTGTTTTATAAAAGAGACAAAACCTGAGATCTGTGGGGGGATAATACCAGGCTCCAGATCGCCAGTCGCCCGGTATTTTGTCAGCCTGTTCATTACAATGGATACCGAGTTTTCCAGTACCATATCATTTTTTGATTGATTTTTGGAAATATGCATTTTAGAATGTTTTTTACCCTGTTTTCCTTATAGGTGGTTCTAGTGATTTAAGGCTTTAATTAAATTTAAAAGATTGAAAATATGACTATCTATCGTGGTCGTCGTTAGGGAAAATCTAAGCTTTATCAATTGCAAATAATTCGGCGAAAAAAGATCGTGTAGGGATTCGGCAATCGAAACCACTGAACAGGTCGACATACACCGCTCCCACCACTCTTTGTCTTGGCCCCGGGGCGGAATATAAATGAAAAAAGGAAGATGTTTAATAGGATCTCTTGACCTTGGTACCCACCTCCGACACCGTTGGTTTGGTGATGGGTAGCAGTCAAAAAAAAGTGGGAAAAATTGGGTTTTTTTTTTCCCCACGGGCTATATTTGATGAACCAGGGTATCGGGGTTAGAGGATCTATACCGCTTTTCTGTGAGGTCGGGAGTTTATTCCCCAGCGGCTTCCCGCCGCTTTTACGGGGGCCCCAAACTGCCGGCGCAAAACTCCCTTTTGGGGGATTTTGGGGGGCTGTGGCTCCCTTTGCGGATGGGGCAGGCAGCTGGCGGTCTAGAGGTGGGGGGTACTCGACTATTCTAGGCGTCGGTGCGAGTGCACTTAAGGGTCCAAGACAGATCGTAAAACAGCTTCTGTATACTTAAAACCCTTTCAGGGTTGGGCTCGTTGCCGACCCAACACGATTGACCCAAAATTACTTTAGACCTAATCGGGATTTAATAAATCAGTAAGACTTTCTATCAGCTCCCCTTTGTGCCCAGAAGGGCATTTTAAATAATTTAAGTGCTTTTTGACATTTATCTTTAATGACCAATGTGGTTTTTCCCAAAATTTTTAATTACTATCAAAGAGTGCCCAAAGAATTTTTAGTGAATTTAAATAGGTATTGGTTGGTTGTCTAAAGTTAGCCTGTTTTGGGCTTTTCATGTGAAAAAAACCGCATTTACCCCTTTTAATGGAAAATTTAAACCCCAAAAAGGGCCCCATTTTTGAATATACCCCGTGCCAAATTTTTGGATCTGATTTGCCGAGAACTCGCATTATTGTGGAGTGCAAATGAAATCATCGGCGTACAGTGAGTATTAGATTCGAGGAGGAGATGGTAAAATGTATTATTACAATAAAAAAAATTGTTGGAGAACAAGACACTTTTGGGGGACCCCGTTTGCCTGGACAAAAATGTCGAGAAAAGGGGACGTTGTCGAAAAAATTTTGACAGAAAAAGTTTGTCAGAAAAAAAAATTTTGGTGAAAAGGCAAGTTTCCCGTAATCCGAAGCATAAAGTTTTTGAGTAGGCCCTGTGCCAAGTCATGTCGTGGCTTTTTTAGGGTTTAAATACTGATTCAAAAAATGCTTTTTGGCAAAAAGCCTTGAAGTGACTTTTCCGTTTTATAGGGATCGGAGTTTGGCGTCCTTCGGAGCGCATGCCTGTCAATGTAAATTTTTGGTATTAAAAAATGCAATGCTTTATTAACATTCTTTCCCTGGCCCTTTATAAGCAACTTGTCAAAAAATTGGGCGGTAAGAGATGGCGGGTTGGGATTTCCCCCTCCTTTCAATATGGGAATGATGTGGGCAAGGGCCATGAATTGGAAAAAATCTGGTTTTCCATTTTCATTGTACATCTAGCACCTTAATCATGTCTCATGATTTAAATTGCTTTATCATCTCATATGAATTCATCGGGGATGTGGAATGTTTTTAGGGTTTGGGCTGGACAAACTCATTCATTGTTAATCTTTATTGTAATCAAAAAATATTTTCCTGTGGCAAAGTAAATTTGGGTTTAGCTCGGGGTGCTTCCTTTGGGGGTTTTTGGAATGCAGGGTTTTTTAAAATTTTCCCAATTTCTTGTTTAGAGAACTGCCTGGCGATTGTGTTAGCAATTCTAGTTATCTATTTTTTTCCTCATGTTTAAAATGTTTTGATTTTTTTGATTGTTTTTTTCTATTGATTCTATTGATGTGGACAAACCCCTTTAAATTTTAGTATTGTGGGTTTTTGTTGAGACCCAAAACTTCGCCCGGGGGTTCTTTTGGTTGTTGTTGTTCTACGGCCCTAGTCTCGCTTGTTTGTATTTGCGAAAGTTTATTTGTTTATTATTATTAGGAAAAGCCGTAGGCCTATTCGTTCACATAGCGCCCTGCGGCTCTGGTGTCCACCATGGAACTTTTGCTTAACGCTATCTGCGAAGTCTTAGGTTTGGTTGCCCTTGTGCTGTTAAATTTTAGAAATTTAAAAGGTTTAGTTAAGTCCCCCAAACGGGGTCCCTTTTTTTTTTAATACGTAATGTCTCCTGTTCCACCCAAAATTTGATGTTTTTTTTTTTACGCTTATTTACTAAAGAAAGGGCATGTTTAGTTTTGTTACACCCTTTTTTCAGGTGTATTTATTTCCTATGAAAAACTATTATTTTTAAATGATTGAACAGAAGTGTATCATTTTTATCAATAAATTTTTGAATAAATTGAAGACGCTAAAAACACCCAGTGTTTATGGGCCCCCCTAAAGAAACTGTTTCACTGCAGAAAGTGGAAAGGGGAAAAACCCCATTTTTGGTGCCCAACCCGGGAAAAAGACCCCAAAAAGGTAAAGAACATAAGAAACAGTTTTTAGTGGGGATTAAGATTTAAGAGATAAAAAAGGCAGTTGTGCGTGCGGGTGGCTTTTCAAGAGGCGTCTGAGGCCTTTGGTGATACCTTGTAAACCCGATGTCCATTAATTTGAATTGAACACGCCCCTCAAGAAAATTTATAAGAGCTAGAGAAGTTTGCGAACTTTCAGAAGATAGGAGTGTCGTTTGAAATAGTGCACCCATCATTTTTTGGATGGCCCCTGAATTTGAACCATGTGCCAAGTTTAGGTATAGTGAAGGGCCCAAAATTAAAGAATTAGTAGCGGCGCCCCGCAAGATATAGTGTCCAAGATAGTCAAGCAGCTGGGGAAAAGTAAGTTACCCCAAATTAGGAAGGGTTTCCCACGTTTTGGGTGATGTTTTTCAGTGGGGGGAGTCATTTTTGGGACCAGTTCATTTCCCCATTGATTGGGAACTG
>NW_028234413.1:45190039-45198255 GCF_977035675.1 Penaeus japonicus | reverse complement strand
TAAATTGCACAGCCCCCGTTTTTATGTAACTCAGTGGTACATTTAAAGTAAAAATTGATGGTATGGGTCTGGGTCTGGGTTAAGATAGCGATTTGTGGTCTTTTTTTTGTACGGGGTTGTGATTTATATGATACATCCGGCGCTCTTTTTTGGATTTTGGTGTTTAAAAATGCTGTGGTTGTGTTCCTCTCTGTTGTGTGCGACCTATTCTTACAGTGCCTTGTCATACATGTAGTGCGTTTGTGAGGGAGTATGGTAATGGGTTTGTGTGGCATGGCAATAATTCGTGTGTAGCGTAATGCGTAGTTGACCGTTCAGAAATCTATTAGAGAGTGCTTATAATTTTGTTTAATTTAGAAAGTAAAATAAGAAGTCGCAACACAACAACATATTAACAATGTTGGAAATATGAGTATAAAAATATTAATGAAAAGAAGGCATGACGTATAAAAAAAAAACGAAAAAAAAAAACGAAACATTAGCTGAATTAATGGTAAATTATAATGCTTTGAATACTACATGGAACGGCGGATGTATCTCAAGTGACGGTTGTCAGATACAATATTTTCCGAGGTTAATGTTCCATTATTAATATATAGATTGAGAATAATCTCCAGTAAATAGAACGCTTAGATTTTTTTGCATTCCCTGAAAAGATGTCTATGGACAAAAAGTATACTGAATGAAGTTTTGGAGTTGATTTCTTCTTATACGAAATAATAAGTTTCAGAAAAAGGTTCACTTTAGGGATCAGTTGTAAAGGTAAATAAAAATAGTAAGTGAGAGAATTAAAGCTTATCTTGTTATAGTTTAGTTAATGAGTAAAATAAAAAAAAAAATAAACAAAAAAGGAAAGAAAATAAAAAAAAAAATTAAAAAAAAGGTATATTCGAAATCACACAAAAGCATATGCCAAAAACAGGGTACTGTCCTAAAAGTTATATTTATATAATATATAATCGCTATCAATTTCATCTCTTTCCATTGCTGAAAATATGGAGTATTTATAATGTACCATTCCATCTTATAAGTAATTAAAAACTAGAAACACAAACTTGCCTCATAGGTAATGGACGAGAATAGGTAATTTCCATTAAGCAAGAGAAATAACTGAACACCTTTCTTTGTTATGTCTTCATCAGAATCATGCAAGTGGGAGGATGTTAATGCATTGAAACTCTTCTAATTTCATCTCTCGCTTTGGAAATTGCTCATTTTCTTTCGGTTACCGGTTTGGTGCATTTGGCAGTTTGTCATTTTTCCACCTTAGGTAAAGTTTGAATGCAAATATCTTTGTCATTTGGGTGGATGTTTGGTATTCTATGAAGGAATATATGATCTATTGTTTGGTTTAATATCTACACGACTCTTAGAGAAGTAATAATGGATAGGCCCACGTCTGATAGTAGAGAAACTGTGGAGGCAAATGATTATATTTATAAGTGTTTTAAGAGAAATAGATTCAGACTTATAGATATAGCTATTTAGATAGTTGGCTCCGGGTTATGTATTTGGAAGCATCTTAATTTATTATTTAGGTGAATTTAACATTACATAAGACTGTGGGTGGGGAGCAGATATTGTCTTGATATGATTAAAGTAGAAGAAAAGTATATTTTATGAAGTTGACTATTGAAAAGTATCAATAAGTAAAGGTTTTTGTGGGTAGGTAGGATGGAGGAAAAGAAAAGAGGGGTTTTTCGTTCTGCTTTCTTCTTTCATTTGCAATCCTCTCATCATCTCTCACTCTCTCTCTCTCTTCCCTCTCCTCTTCTTCCTCTCCCGCTTCTCTCTCTCTCTCTTCCTCTCTCTCGCATTCTCTCTCTTCCTTTCCTTCTCTCTCTTTCTCCCCTCTCGCTTCTTTCTTTCTTTCGAGTCTATCCCGCTCAGTATTTTTCTCAATTGCCTTATGCTCGTTCTATGGATTCCCTCTTTCTTGTTTTTTTCTATAGGCCTCATTTTCAGCCTATTTTCCAATTACCCAATCTCCCCAATTACCTATCTCCAGCACTACTTTTTTCCTGTTCCTAGTTCATCTATTCAATTTCTCTGCCTATTTTTTTCCTTCTTTATCTTACATCCTAACTCTTTTTCCCCGCATCCTGTATGGTTTTTTTTCACCACTCCCCCACCACTCACATTCCGGTCGTAATAAAAATTATAATAAACCTCTATAATCTCACCCTACCCCTCGTTTTTTCCCCCCCCACCCCTACCACCCCGGCCCCCGTACACGCTGAGTGCCCCCGCTAAGGCAAAGCTCGACCCCCTCATCTCTCATAAGAGTAATCCCAGCCTTTACCGCTCATCACCTAACTTCAACCTCATTGTTGTCTCTCCCGTCCTTTCCCTCCTCCTTCCCACAATTCCCCGCCTCCACCCTTCCTTCCACCCTCTCTCTTCACCCACTCGCCTACCGACCTCCCTTCCTCATAACCGTTTCCCAGTTCTTCCCCGCCCTGATCCTCTCTTTCTTTTCCCCTCCCCCTCCCCTCCCCCTCCCACATGCTCTCCGCCTCCTCCTCCTCCTCCTTGGGGACATTATTCATGGAGGTCTCTCGGTGTGTTGCGGGTATATACTTCTGCCTACCCTCAATTCCCCAGTTTCACACTACATCCATTACTTCTCCCTGCCCTGTAGTATAAACCAATATTAAAAAGAAAAAAAAAGCCGCCTCATTTCCTCCACCTCTTCTTTTCTTCTTCTTGCTTCTTCTTGCTTCTTCTTCTTCATCTTGTCCCCTCGTATTTATTTTTTCCCCTCCTCCCCCCCTCCCCCCTTCCTTCCTCATTCCCTCCCTCATAACCTCTTCACCCCTTGACTAAATCTCCTTCATCTTCATGTTCGTCCCCTCCCTCTCGCCTCCCTTCCTTCCCGTCCTCTTAGCTTTATCCTTGTCTCCTCTTCCACCTCCCTAGATCCTCCTCCTTCCTTACATACTATTTTTTTCCTTCCCAATTTTCTTCCTCCCGGTCATTATCCCTCCATCCACTCCCTGTCTTCTCCTCTCCCTCCCCGCCTTCTCCAACCACTCCCTCCTCTCCCATCCCCCTTTTCCCCCCCCCCCTCCCTCCCGCCTTCCCACAACCCTCCGTCCTCTCCATCCCCCCCTTTCCCCCCCTCCTCCTCCCCTTTTCCTCTCCCCTTCCTCCATCCCCCTGTTTCCCCCCTCCCTCCATTGCCTCCCCCTTTCTCTCCCCCTCCCTTCCCCCTCCTTCCTTTTTCCTCTCCCTCACTATACCCCTCCTCCACCTTTCCCCCTCCCTTCCTTCCCCTTCCTCTCCTTCCTTCCTCCCCATTGGCTACCACTCTCCCAATCCCTAGCGTTCCTGTTTTAAGTAAGACCCCCTCGGAAGCCATCTTCCGATTTTTACTAGCATTTATTAGCTTGCGGTGCGTCGATATAAGAGAAGGAGGTTGTGAGCCAGTAGGTTTTATATAGGAGGCAAGAAGGGAGTAACCCACCATAAGAGGTTGTTGGTGTGGGATTAAAGTAGTGGGAGGGAAAAGTGAATGACTTGGAGGAAGAGGGAGGGGAGGAGGGAGGGAATGAGAGAGTGTTCCGGAAGAATGTCTCAGTACTCATGAATATGATGAGTGAAGTTTCAAGAAAGTTTTGTTGTTTTGGTGATTATGTAATAGAGATATTTTTATATATATATTTATATATATATATATAGAATATATATTATATGTTTGTATGTATTTGATGTATGTATGTATGTATATATATATAATAATATATATAGCTTATATATATAATATATAATATATATTTGTATATAACATATATATATATTATATATATGTATAGATATATATATATATATAATTATAATATATATATATACTATATATATATATTTATATAACATATATATATATATATATATATATATATATATATAATTATATATATTTATATGTGTGTGTGTGTGTTGTGTGTGGTGTGTGTTGTGTGTGGTGTGTGTGGGTGTGGTGTGTGTGTGTTATATTTATGTTACGTGTGGGTGGTTTGGGGGTGTGGTGGGTATGTGTGGTGGAGGTGTGTGTGGGGGTTTTGTATGTTTGCTGTATGGTATGTTTGGGGTGGTTTGTATGTATGTTTATAGATTTTTAGTATTTATAATAGAATATATTTATATTAATTAATAGGTAGGAATATTGTGTTAATAAAAACGAAAAAATGCTCAATATGTACAATTAAACGTTTCTTCATTACATTTTCATCAGAACTGCATAATGATAATTGACATATAAATACCATATCGCTCATACGAAATATACTGTGGAAAATGGTTCATGATCAGTTCTCCTTTTACACACGGAAACGTAACCACGTAAAGGATTGTTATAGCTAAATCTGCCACTGCCTAAGGATATCTTAATTAAGTCATCTGAAATGATATGCAAGTTAGGACGTAGGAAAATGGGAAGTTTTTATTGGTGTCCACTTTTTTCTTTTACTTTTTTTAAATGAATGTTTGCGCCTTAATATTATTCATATTTTCGCAGTCAGGTAGTGACTTTAAACTTTTTTTTCATCCTAGTACTCAAATTAATAGAACAGAGAGTTTTTGCATTAATTGACTAACAAACATGTCTGTTTTTCCCCCGAAACCAAAAACATTGTTTCAAAACATTTTTCAGAAGGTAAAGTTGCAATCAGGCGATGCTGCTAATTGTCATGCATACTAAATCTTTGCATAATGGCAATCTTCAATACATTTTGTTTGCGGGATGAAATCTAACACTCAAACAACTCATTAATTATCCATCATATCCAAAAAAATACCCATCCAAATTGATTCTACTATATAAATTTTACAATTAATCCTACATCGAAACCCTCAATTGAAAATTTCTCGTCGAAAAAGTCATATAAAAAATCATGGCTATTTTTTCAAGAACCGTTAGATCTTTCACCATGTTAGCTTGCTCTCCTTGCTGCCCTGTGCCGATGGGAGGAGGATGTTTTTATACTCAGGGGAGCTCTGGGTTATCTTCGTGAGTGATCAGGCTGAGTAAGCTGAGTAATAAGCGTAGTGGCAGGGGGGTTTAAATCGTTTAAGTTATGGTTTGGGAAAACTTAATGTGGATATCATATCTTTTTTTTTCTTTTTTTTACGGTGTGTATTTCCCTGGAGAGATTGTGATGAGAAAGAGGAAAGAAAGAATTTTGGGGCATATTATAAACACAACACAATTTAATGGGGTGTGTGTGTGTGTGTGAGTGCGTGTGTGTGTGTGGGGAGTGCGTGTGTGTGTCTGTATAAAAATAAAATATATATATATAATATATATATATTATAATATATATATAATATATATATATATATATATATATATATAAATATATGCTTTAATATATATATATATATATAATATATATAAATATATAAATATATATATATATATAATATATATATAATATTATATATATATATAATATTTATATATATATAAAAAATTTGCGAGAGAGAGAGAGGGGAGCGATAGAAAAGAGAAAAGAGAAGAGAAGGAGAGGGATGGAAGAGGAGAAAGAGAGATAGAGGGGGGAGGAAAATGGGAAGAGAGAGAGAGGGGGAGAAAGAGGGAGAGAAGAGAGAGTGAGGGAGAGAAAAGGGAGAGAGAGAGGGAGAGAGAGGAAAAAGGGAGAGGGAGAGAAAGATAGAGAGGTGAGGGAGAGAGAGAGAATAAAAGAGAGGGGGAAGGGAGAGAGAGAGAGAGGAGAGAGGGGAAGAGAAGAGAAAAAAAGAGAGGGATATTTATATATATAAAATATATTAATATATATTTATAATATATATATTTAAAATATATTATTATATATAGTATATATTTTATATATATATATATTATATATATTTTATATATATATATAAAGAAAGAGGGGGATATATATTTATATATAATATAAAATATATATATATATATATATTTTATATATATATATAATATATATATAAAAAAAGGGAAAAGGGATGTATATAATATATATATATTATATTATTATATATATTTTATATATATATATATATATATTTTATATATTATATATATAATTATATTTATTATATATATATCCTTCTTTCTTTTTTCTCTCTTCTTCTCTTCTCTGCTCTCTCTTCTCTCTTCTCTCTCTCTCTCTCTCTTCTCTCTTCTCTCTTTTCTCTTTATTCTCTTCACTTCTCTCTTCTCTCTCTCCCTCTCTCTCTCTTTCTCTCTCTTTCTCTTCTCTCTTTTTCTCTCTCTATTCTTTTCTTCTCTCTCTCTTCTCTCTCTCTGTTCTCTTTTTCTTCTCTCTCTCTCCCTTTTCTCTCTATCTCTCTCTCTCTTCTTTTTCTCTCTATCTCTCTCTCTCTCTACCTTCTCTCTCTTTCTCTCTTCCCCTCTTTCTCTCTTCTCTATTCTCTTCTCTCTCTCTCTCTCTTCTCTTCTCTTCTCTCTCTTTTTCTATTCTCCTCTCTCTCCTCACTCTCTCTGTCTCTTCTCCTTCCTCCTCCCCCCCCTTTTTCCCCTTCCTCCTCCCTCCCCCCCTCTCTCTCTCTCCCCACTCTCTGCTTTTCACATCTTTCCCATCAAGCATCGGGCGGCTTTCGCAGAAACCCGTTAGCGTACTCTAAAGTCTTTGAGAAAATGAGCATACATTTGTGCTCGTCCATGCAACTGGCAAGGAAATATGAACGTGGGAAAATTTAACAGTGTCGAATTTTCCACGTACACTCGATGGGGCCCCTTCTTGCATGTTTTAAGAAACCCGTTTGTATTGCTGCCTTTTAGTCGGTGCAAGAGTTAGAATCAGGTTTATTCTATCGAGGGCTTTGGGATATCTTGTTTGCATATGTTCAGTGTGTCATTACATGTTATATGCGTTAATGCTTTACACACTTATGAATAGGTCTTGTTAATAATTCAGTGGCAAACACGCACACACAAAAAAAACCAAAAAAACAACACAATACCACTTACACACTTACACACACATACACACACACACACACGTAGACACACACAAACACACGGACATACACTTAACCACACACATAAAACCACACACACACACAAACACACATACAGACACATGAAAACACACTCCCGAGGCCTCAACACTACCGGGTGAACTGAACGCCGTTTTCTAAGAGATCTCCCAGCGCGATTAAAGATCCAGCCCATTAGCACCTATGACTCAATCCCCATTAAGCCATCCTGAAGCCATACTGATGCCACGCTGAACCCATACTGAAGCCATTCTGAAGCCATCCTGAAGCCGTCCTGAAGCCATCCTGAAGCAATACTGAAGCCATCCTGAAACAATACTGAACCCCCGCTGAAGCCATCCTGAAGCCATACTGAAGCCATCCTGAAGCCACACTGAAGCCATGCTGAAGCCATCCTGAAGCCATCCTGAAGCCACGCTGAATCCATCCTGAAGCCATCCTGAAGCCAAACTGAAGCCACGCTTAAGCCATCCTGAAGCCACGCTGAATCCATCCTGAATCCATCCTGATGCCACACTGAAGCCATGGTGAAGCCATCCTGAAGCCATCCTGAAGCCACGCTGAAGCCATGGTGAAGCCACGCTGAAGCCATCCTGAAGCCATCCTGAAGCCACGCTAAAGCCATCCTGAAGCCATCCTGTAGCCATTCTGAAGCCACTTCCGGCGCACCTTCCCCCCGCGGGCCTGGCAGGTACTGAAGCGCCGATCGCACGTTTCTTTGCTTTATAAAAGAGGTCGTTCGCGCAATATTCCCCGGCGATGAACACATCTCCGGAGGCCATAAGGGCTAAACCTAAAAGAAATCCCCGGCAGATTTTCGACCAAGTGGATGCCCCTAGGTCATCAACATCAATAAGGGCCATTGGGTTTAACCCAATTGCAGTTCCCGAGGTTCGAGGAAACCCTCTTGCACGGCCAACAAACGGCCAAGATAAATGGAAGTGCATGTGTTTATTATTATTTTTATTATTATTATTTTTATTATTATTATTTTTATTATTATTATCATTATTATTATCATTATTATTATTATTATTATCATTATTATTATTATTATCATTACTACTATCCGTATTATTATTATCATTATTATTATTCTGATTCTATAATCATTATCTTACTTATCAGTTTGATAAATCATGTACGATCATTATGGTTATTTTTTTTATGATTATCACGTACAATGTTATTGTGATTGATATGATGAGGGTAAA
>NW_028234413.1:45177402-45179902 GCF_977035675.1 Penaeus japonicus | reverse complement strand
AGAGTGTTTAATTGATGCCATTCGACTGCTGACAGAGTAAACATTTATGAAAATTTAATCTACGTTTGTGTTTGGTTTGTCGTTTTCTATTCCCGAATGCACTAAAAGCCTTTTTTTTTTTTTTTTTTTTTTTTATTTTTTTTTTTTAAGTGATTTGAGTTGATAGGAAATTCATGATTAAAAATGTGAAAAAAAGAAAAAAAAAATGTTGATGAAAAAAAAGCACAGTTAGATCAACTAAAAACTATTTCATTCATCAATAAAATCGTTTGGTATTAAATCTGACAGAATTCCCTCCATTACTATTTAATTGATACAGAAATAAAAGTACTGGATGTTAACACGGAAAAATAACGCGTTTCGCCATTAACCTAAATGCTAATATTAATATGTATCATGATAATAATAAGTACTAATAATGGTATTAGTGATATTAATGATTATGATTATTACCATTACTATTGCTGTCTTTATCCATTTATGTCCATTAGGTTCAGTAGGTCATTTAATATCATGATCAACATTACTGATATAATTATTATCTTGTTTATTATGTTTCGCTTGTGTGTGTGTGTGTGTGTGTGTGTGTGTGCGTGCGTTTGTGTGATTGTTGAGTGTGTGTTTATCCATCTGTTTAGAAATATTTTTTTGGTTACAATAAGGAGAGAGAGAGAGAGGGAGAGAGAGAGAGAAAGAAAGAGAGAGAGAGAGAGAGAGAGAGAGAGAGGAAGAGGATGAGAGAGAGAGAGAAAGGGAGAAAGGGAGAGAGAGGAAAAGGAGAGAAGAGAGAAGGAGAGAGAAAGAGTGAGAGAGAAGGAAGGAAAGACGAGAGAGAGAAAAAAAAAGAAAGAGAGGAGAGAGAGAGAGAGAGTGTGTGTGTGTGTGTGTGGGTGTGTGTGTGTGTGTTTTTTTTTTTTTTTTTTTTTTTGCGATACATAGAGCGCGAGCGACAGAGAGTTATACATACATATATCTTTGAAGCTTTTCAATCCCCCAGCTTTGTTGTCCTAAATATACACAAGCGTCCTTAATGCCACCAGTTAATATTCAAACCTGAAATTCACTCGGCCATGACTCCCGTGTAATGGCCAACTGACTTCGTTACTGACATTTAGAACCCATTAACGTTGCCGCTATCATATTCTGCCTCAGATGTTGAATTTGGGCGGCGTTGCAAGCTGACTGGGAGGGAGGGATAGGGTTAGCCTTGCTTATAATGGTTGTTGGGGGGTCAGTTCAAGTTCATGGGGGTGGGGGTTAGGTGGAGGTGGGGGTTGGGGTGCTGGGGGGGGGGGCAGTTTAAGTTCATGAGGGTGGAGTCGTGCCAGGGTGGGGAGTGGGGGTGCGGGGGCGGTAGGAGTGGGCGGGGCGGGGGGCAGGGGGGCAGTTTAAGTTCGTTCTCCCCCCCCCCCCCCCCCCCCTCGTGGGGTTGGGGTGGGGCTGGGGTGCGGGGGGAGGGGGGTCAGTTCAAGTTCATGGGGGTGTGGGCGGTGGGGGTGGGGGGTGGGTTTGGGTGTGCGAGGGAAGAGGGTGGGGCGGAGGGGAGAGAGAGGGGGGGCAGTTCAAGTTTCATGGGAGGATCGACTGGTGGGGGTGCGGGGGGGTTCAAGTTCATTGGGACCCTACGGGGTGGGATGCCGCGGTGGGGTGCGTTGATGGCGAAAGGAAGGGGGGGGGTGTCAGTTCAAGTTCATGGGTTGGGGGTTGGTAGACGGGGTGCGGGGGAGCGGGGGGGGGGAGTTCAAGTTCGTGGGGGTGGGGGTTGGGGTGCTGGGGGAGGGGGGGCAGTTCAAGTTCATGGGGGTGGGGGTGGGGGTGGGGATGCGGGGGGAGGGAAGGCAGTTCAGGTTCATGGGGGTGTGGGTTGGGGTGCGGGGGGAGGGGGGTCAGTTTAGGTTCATGGGGGTGGGGGTTGGGGTGCGGGGGGGGGGGGCAGTTCAAGTTCATGGGGGTGGGGGTTGGGGTGCGGGAGGAGGGGGGTCAGTTTAGGTTCATGGGGGTGGGGGTTGGGGTGCGGGGGGGAGGGGGGTCAGTTCAAGTTCATGGGGGGGGGGGTTGGGGGGCGGGGGGGGGGGGGGCAGCTCAGGTTCATGGGCGTGGGGGGTGGGGTGGCGGGTGGGCGGGGGGAGGGGGGTGAGTTCAAGGTCATGGGGTGGGGGGTTGGGGTGCGGGGGGGGGGGTCAGTTCAAGTTCATGGGGGTGGGGGTGGGGGTGCGGGGGGAGGGGGGTCAGTTTAGGTTCATGGGGGTGGGGGTTGGGGTGCGGGGGGGGGGGGGTCAGTTCAAGTTCACGGGGGGGGGGGGTGGGGGGCGGGGGGGGGGGGGTGGGGTTAGGTTCATGGGGGTGGGGGTTGGGGTGCGGGGGGGAGGGGGTCAGTTCAAGTTCATGGGGGTGGGGGTTGGGGTGCGGGGGGAGGGGGGTCAGTTTAGGTTCATGGGGGTGGGGGTTGGGGTGCGGGGGGGGGGGGGGCAGTTGAGGTTCATGGGGGTGGGGGTTGGGG
>NW_028234413.1:45106933-45172302 GCF_977035675.1 Penaeus japonicus | reverse complement strand
AGCAGCAGAGTTCCCTTCGCCCCTGACCAAGAGCAGCCACAGAATGGAGATAACAGCAGAGTGCAGGAACATATAAGACATAGATCTGAGGACCTCCCCCAAGCGCCCCCACCCCCCAAGCAGGAGGCTACGGTCGGAGAAAGAGGTCAGATCTACCTATGTTTTTTCTGTACTTAGGCTCTTAGGAAGTTCCCCCCTCTTCCCTTAAGAAATCAATGAAACCTCCCCTAGTGTTTCAAAGTAGAACATACTAAAGATTTTTGAAGTTACTTGCAGAACTCAAATAACAAAAATACAAATATTGAAATTCGGCCATAAATAGATATGAGTCTGTATATATATATAGAAAAAAGAGGTTTTCCAGGTATATATACATATATAAATGTATACACATATAACTAAGAATAAACATTTTCAATTTTATATATATACATTAACAAAAAGAAAATAGATATATACCTAAGTACAGTTAACCCCTCTTTTTTCTTTCTTAAAATAGGCAGGAGGGTCTGCATGTTTTTTTCGAATATGTTCCAAAAATATATAAAAAATAAAAAATACCAGCATTTAGAAAACAAAATAAAAACAATAAACATTTAGTTTTCAAAAAGATAAAATATACAAAATTTAAAGAGAACATATATCTTCCCTTCCCTCCCCTATTATTAATTTAAAATTACAAAAACAATTATAAGAAGAGAAAATCCCACAAAATAGTTTTTTTTAAGAAAAAGTAGGGTTCATATGAAAAATTAAAAAACAATTATATAAAAATGACAAAAACAATGGTTATAGTTATAAGTATGTTTTAATACCTTCTTTTCCCTCTCCCACATGGAGAGAAAACAGTAAGGTATAGAGGCTGACCCCTCCCGCCTTTCCCCCCTGTTACCCTACTTAGGACTAACTAAGTGCAGGAGAGATACAGGTAAAGAGGTAGGAGTTCTATGTGAGGAGGATATCAGCATAGTTTATATTAGAAATAAAACGAGAATTTATAAATAACAATTGATATAAAAGAAAAACAAGATAAATATATAGATAAAGTACATTTTACTCTCTAGGCAGAAGTGTATAAAGAAAAACATGCATGCTTATTCAAATTTGTTTCAAGAAAATTTATAGAATTTAGAGAATAAAATAGAAACAAAACCATAATAAAAATATTCATATACATATATATATAAAATATAAAAAATAATAAATAGCCCCCCCCCCTTTTTCTCCTTAAAAAACATTATAAAAACAATTATAAATCACCTGAAAGGAAAAGAAAACCCCACAAAAAATGTTTTTTAGAATATTAAGGATATGAAAATACAAAAATAATTAAAAAGAAAACAAAGAAAAAATATTTTGTTATATTTACAAGTATGTTTTAATACCTTCTTTTCCCTCTCTCACATGGAGAGAAAGCAGTAAGGTACAGTGGCTGAACCCTCCCCTCTCCTCCCCCAGTTCCCCTACTTAGGACTAACTAAGTGCAGGTGAGATACAGGTAAAGAAGCAGGAGTCCCAAGGGAGGCAGATCTCAGCACACCTATATATTAGATATAAAACACATTTTTTAAGACAGATAAATAGAAAATTAACATATGAGAAGACGAGGCATCCACTAGTATACCCATACAGCAGGCACCCAGGTTTTTTTCCTTTACCTTTTTCCCTTCCCCTCCCTTTCCCACCTTGTGTGGTTGTTTTTGTTTTTCTCTTTTCAGGCTCTCAGGCACCAGAACAGTTGGATGGGAACTTTTAAATCGAACCTAACCCCTCTTCCTGACCAAGTGGTAGCCCTTATCAGGGTTCCTGTTCTACAGCCTACTATCAAAATCCTAGAAGTTGGCCGAGGTGTTCCTGTACCTACTGGAGATGCCCCCCTACAAGTCTGAAGATATAAAAATTCTGGATAGGATATTTCGCATTAGAATATGAAATTAAATATATACCCTTTAGAAAATATTGAAATTATGATCATGTTTTGTAAAAATATATGTTACTGTTTTTCAAAGTTTTATGTAAGAGAGTAGTCCCCAGTCCCCACTTCCCCTCGCCACCTATGGCACACAGGGAACAGGAAAGAAAGACAGGGACTACCTCCCACATTCACCATCATTTGTTCCCCTTTGTTTAGATATGTATAAATAATGAGACTTTCTAAATAAAGATTCAGTATTAACCAACCAGGGTGCCTGAAGAGGCCTCGTCGGCCGAAAGCGCTCGCGCCCGGTTTTTACTGTTAGTGTATAAGTGATGTGTGTGTGTTAATACCCTGAAACAAACAAGAAAATAATAGACAGCCAAGAAGTGACATAGAAAATACTTTATAAACAGTGCAGTATACAAATGTCTTAGTGAAGTGTTATGTGAAAATAAGCAAAGTGGAACTACTTCGAGAAGAACTTCTACCCACAAGGAAAAGCACAAGGAGACAGGTTAGAGCTAAGTTATCCTCCCAAAAAGAGGATACTTAGCACCAGTTGTTTTTTCCGTTTTAGTTCTTACTCAGTCACATAGTTTCATCAAAGTTTTTTAGATATATTGAGTTTTTCTTCATACATTTTTCGTAGACCTTTGCACAAGTTTATAGTATTTTTTAGTCTTTTGACAGGGTTTTTGAGTGTGTAGTGTGTTTCAAAACATAAGAAATATATACATTTGTTATTACCACTATATATATATATTTTTCAAATTTTGTGTGTATATGTACATATATATATCTCTATATATATAAGAGATATATGATATAAAGTGAAACAAGGCAATATACAAATAGCATAGCAAATAGATATACTAAACAGAAAGAGTTTTAGAAAAAATCAAGCCCTCCTAGAGTGGATATTAACTAGAGGGAGCAGTGTAAAATACAGTTTTCTATGTGACAGTGATATAAAAAGGAAAATTCGGAATTGTATAAGTGTGATATAAAAGACAAATAAGTACTACTAAAAATTGAAAGAATAGCTTACCCCCCCCCCCCCCTTTTTTTCCCCTCTCCCCTAACACTCATATGAACCTCTAAAAGGACATCCTGGTTCCCAACACCCAACCTAACCTTGCCTAGCCTTTAGTTCCCCCCCCCCCCCTTCTGCAGGTTCCTTTCGAAGGACTCAGTCCTATTTTTAGCCGAAAGAACCCAGAGTTTCTCCCTCTTGAAAATTAAACAAATAAAATGGAAACTAGGCAACAGGCAAAGATGAAAGATAGACAAGAAACGGGAGGTGTAACTATGGGCCCAGGCCCCTCAATAGAGGAAGGGAGAGCATCAGAAGTGCTCTCCCTACTGAGCAATAGTGTGGGAGATATGCAGAATCAAGTAGCTAGTGGTACCTATAGGAAATATAGGAAAAATAAGGATAAAGAATCTACTATAAACCCCTATGAGCTCACTGGAGGTTGGACCCACCCTGATGCATGGGCAAAAGGTAACCCAGCTATAGAAGCATCCCCTTTAGCCCCCTTACTCATGAAAGCAGATAAAGAAATCGGTTTTCCCGAAGACCCCTTCCCAGATAGACTAGAGGAACCTAGAGTAGGCTATCAAATAGAGGAGGGAGATCAGAAAACAGATTTCCATAAGCTTACCTACCTATACAAGCAGGAAATCTCGGCATGGGCTTTGGTAGATTTCTGTGATAGATGTGAAGGTAAGGGAGTTACAGATAGATTTACCACAGTGAGTACAAACTATCCTAGAGCAAGAGGTGATCTACCACCTATGTGGTTAATTGAAATGGGGGAATTAATTTGGGGAAATGCAGCTAGAAGATGGCAAGGCTTAGTAGCAGCTTATCTGAGGGCAGAGGCCTTAGAGACTAGATGGGATATCATAGATATGAAAAATGAGCTTAAGACAAAATACCCAGGGTCATATAGGTTTATCTGCCATGAGGCATATAATAGGGCCTTAGAAGTAAAAGAAAAATTTGACTCTAGGTCCCCCCCAGAGGAAAAATATTTCCTCATTTCAAACCAGATCCCCCTCTTGAAGTACATGAAAGAAAAGTCAAAGATGGTACTAACAGAAAAAGAAAAACAAATGATAAAAGTATGCATGGATAGAGACACATACAAAGAAAAAGAAACCAAGGAAACACAAACAGAAGTAGAAGTAGAAGAGCTTCACCACGGGAAGATGTCAAGCCCCTCTCACAGTGAAAACCCTGAAGCATCCAATACCAGTAAGGGTTGTGAGGAAGGGACACACCTACCCACCCCCCCAGGGAGTAGCTCCATAGAAAATACAAGAGAAGAAGGTGATCAACAAAGGCCCCACCAAGAAGAAGAAGAACCCCAGAGGGGAAATAAAGAAGGCCCATTTGATCAAGTTTCCCAACCGAGTCAACAACCTAGACCATGGAGGGTGCCTGAAGAAGTTCCTTCACAACCAGAAGGTCAAGGAGAACAGTCGACTTGGGAACACTTCCCTTCGATAGAAGAAGTTGACATAACAGAAGAGGAATTTATTACAGAAGAAGATAAGGAAGATTCTATGTTTGTTCTAGGACCCCATGAAATTGCATATCCAGGAAAGAAAAACCGAAGTGATGGTGTCATCATAAGAAATTCAGGAAAGCAAAGCCATATAATGCAGGAAATTGATGCATGCCATCACCTGATGGAAAGGGTAATAGGTGCAATAGGGATGCTAGAAAATGTAGTAGCGAAACAGACAGAATATATGACAGCCAAAACCCTAGAGGATAGGGAGAGACTACAAGGGAATGAACCAGCCCAGAGGGACACAGAGACCAGGGAAGCCCCACAGTCAGACCCAATCACTTGGCAGGGTTTTCAGGACTATGCCACAGAAGAAAGGAAGAAAAAGAAGAAACCAAGAAAGAAAACAAACAAAAGAAAACAAGCCCCAGAAGAGCAAACAGAAACGAGAGAAAATACCCCCCCACAGGGAACAACAAACCAAGAAGGACAGAGGGAAGTCAGCCAACCACAGAGGAGAAGAAACAGAGCAAGGGAGACAACACAAGGAGAACAGAGGAGGAACACAGGGAACAGCCCTCAGGACTACCATCCACAAGGATACCACAGGGCAGATACCCAGAGACCACCCCTGCAATCTCCCCCCCAGAACCCTCCGAGATGGCGCCCCCCTCCTTCAGGACCCCCCAGGCAGAGAAGGCCCTGGATACCCAGGCAACAGAGGTCTCAACACACCTGGCAACAGAGGTCTCAGAACGCCTGGCAACAGCAGGACCACCCTCCACAGAGGAGGCAGTACAACACGAGATACATCCACAAGAGGGGAGTACACAGTGGCTGGGCAGACCAGCAAAGAGGAAACTCCCAGTGGGAAACAGGAAGAAGAGAAGGAAGACAGTGGCAAGGAGAAGGGCAAGACAGGTGGGCATGGAATTGGTGGTAAGTGAGGTTCCCCTCAACAGGATTCATTTCTCTGTTCTGCATAAAGGCAGGTCTTTTGTTCCAGGTCCCCCAGCGAAGAAGAAGTTTTGGGAAGACTTCCAAACCTCATTGGAAGACCTACAAGGGACTATAAACAAAAGATTCACAGCCTCCCTACAGCCAGGAATGCACAACAGGGAATACAGAGAAACAAGGAAAATACCTCAACAACTACCCTCCAAAAAAATGAAAACCCTCCCCCCAAGGAAAATGCCAGGTTTGGAAAATATAATCAAGTGTGAACTGTTTGATGTATATCAAGCATGGGAGAAGAAAACGAGACAGAATCTAACGAGTATGGAACAGAAAGCTCTGAAAGAATTGGCAGAAAACCCAGATATTGTTGTGAAAAAGGCAGATAAGGATGGAGCTTTAGTGGTTTTGAAAACAAGCAGCTACATAGCAATGGGAGACAAACATTTAGAAGACAAAGATACCTACATAGAATTAGAAAACCCAGAGGAGGCTCTGGCGAGAGTAGAACGTGAAAGTAAGCTACTAATTAACAGATTTTTTACTCTAGACAGGCCAGGTAAAGAAGGAAGGAAGAGAAGGAGTTTTTCAGCAGGTCAGAGAGACGCCCTCCTTGAACACAGACCCAGCATCCCACATTGGTATATTCTCCCCAAAACGCACAAGGCTATAGACCCAAGCACAGGTTCATGGCCAGGGAGACCAGTGCTGAGTGGATGCAGTTCCCCAACCAGACCTGTGGATCGCCTCCTCACAACCTATCTTACCCCCCTTCTAGATTTGCTTCCAGAGAGATTACAGGACACAACTTCTTTCCTCCAAAAAATGGAAGGTTCAAGGAGATACCCAGAAGGAGCTATCCTGTTTTCTTTTGACATAGTCTCATTATACCCTTCTATTCCACAGGAAGAAGCAGCATATGTGGTGGCGAACTTTTACGAGAAAAACTTCGCATATGTGGAAGAGAGACTGTGTACAGACTTCAACATGGCAGCCCCCCCACCATACCTCATCAAAGAAGGCATTGACCATGTGCTGAGTGGCACCCTGTTGAGATTTAACAATCAGTTCTACAGACAGGGAAAAGGAACAGCCATTGGGGCCTCGGTATCGGTGGCAGTGGCAGAGATTTTCGTTCATGCCAGTATTGAAAATAAAAGAAAAATGCTCAATAAACAGCCAGAGATATTTTATAGATATATAGATGACATTTTCGGTATCTTTCTAGGCACAGAAGAGGAACTCAAGGTATATCATGAAGGATTGAATAAGATACATCCTGACCTACAGTTCACATTGGAATACAGCCGAGAAAAACTACCCTTCCTAGACACACTAGTATATCTGGATAAAGATGGAGGCCCACAGACTACGGTTTTCTACAAGCCTTCAAATACCCACCAGTATTTACATTTTAGTTCAAACCATCATCCTAACCTAAAAAAATCTCTTCCTTTCTCACAGGCTCTGCGAATTAAGAGGATAGTGAGCGAAGAGTCAAAGTTAAGTGATGCTTTGCAGGATATGGTGGGTTTCTTCAAAGCCAGAGGATATGACAACAAATGCTTGAACTCAGCCTTAGAAAAATTGAAAGCAGTCCCCAGGCACCAGCTACTAATCAGGAAGGAGAGAGATAATAATGGCAGAATAATTTTTCCTTTATTATATTCCCCAGCATTGGCAGGCCCAGTAAGACTGTTCCTAAATGAAATATGGGATTGGATCAGAGATAATTCCAGAGACACACCATGGGAAACAGCCTTCAGGACCCCACCGCCGATGATAGCCTGGAAGAAAGGAAAGTCGATTGCAGAAATGCTGATCAGAGCAGAGTTCCCTTCGCCCCTGACCAAGAGCAGCCACAGAATGGAGATAACAGCAGAGTGCAGGAACATATAAGACATAGATCTGAGGACCTCCCCCAAGCGCCCCCACCCCCAAGCAGGAGGCTACGGTCGGAGAAAGAGGTCAGATCTACCTATGTTTTTTCTGTACTTAGGCTCTTAGGAAGTTCCCCCCTCTTCCCTTAAGAAATCAATGAAACCCCCCCTAGTGTTTCAAAGTAGAACATACTAAAGATTTTTGAAGTTACTTGCAGAACTCAAATAACAAAAATACAAATATTGAAATTCGGCCATAAATAGATATGAGTCTGTATATATATATAGAAAAAAGAGGTTTTCCAGGTATATATACATATATAAATGTATACACATATAACTAAGAATAAACATTTTCAATTTTATATATATACATTAACAAAAAGAAAATAGATATATACCTAAGTACAGTTAACCCCTCTTTTTTCTTTCTTAAAATAGGCAGGAGGGCCTGCATGTTATTTTCGAATATGTTCCAAAAATATATAAAAAATAAAAAATACCAGCATTTAGAAAACAAAATAAAAACAATAAACATTTAGTTTTCAAAAAGATAAAATATACAAAATTTAAAGAGAACATATATCTTCCCTCCCCTATTATTAATTAAAAATTACAAAAACAATTATAAGAAGAGAAAATCCCACAAAATAGTTTTTTTTAAGAAAAAGTAGGGTTCATATGAAAAATTAAAAAACAATTATATAAAAGGGAAAAAAAACAATGGTTATAGTTATAAGTATGTTTTAATACCTTCTTTTCCCTCTCCCACATGGAGAGAAAACAGTAAGGTATAGAGGCTGACCCCTCCCCCCTCTTCCCCCAGTTCCCCTACTTAGGACTAACTAAGTGCAGGAGAGATACAGGTAAAGAGGTAGGAGTTCTATGTGAGGAGGATATCAGCATAGTTTATATTAGAAATAAAACGAGAATTTATAAATAACAATTGATATAAAAGAAAAACAAGATAAATATATAGATAAAGTACATTTTACTCTCTAGGCAGAAGTGTATAAAGAAAAACATGCATGCTTATTCAAATTTGTTTCAAGAAAATTTATAGAATTTAGAGAATAAAATAGAAACAAAACCATAATAAAAATATTCATATACATATATATATAAAATATAAAAAATAATAAATAGCCCCCCCCCCTTTTTCTCCTTAAAAAACATTATAAAAACAATTATAAATCACCTGAAAGGAAAAGAAAACCCCACAAAAAATGTTTTTTAGAATATTAAGGATATGAAAATACAAAAATAATTAAAAAGAAAACAAAGAAAAAATATTTTGTTATATTTACAAGTATGTTTTAATACCTTCTTTTCCCTCTCTCACATGGAGAGAAAGCAGTAAGGTACAGTGGCTGAACCCTCCCCTCTCCTCCCCCAGTTCCCCTACTTAGGACTAACTAAGTGCAGGTGAGATACAGGTAAAGAAGCAGGAGTCCCAAGGGAGGCAGATCTCAGCACACCTATATATTAGATATAAAACACATTTTTTAAGACAGATAAATAGAAAATTAACATATGAGAAGACGAGGCATCCACTAGTATACCCATACAGCAGGCACCCAGGTTTTTTTCCTTTACCTTTTTCCCTTCCCCTCCCTTTCCCACCTTGTGTGGTTGTTTTTGTTTTTCTCTTTTCAGGCTCTCAGGCACCAGAACAGTTGGATGGGAACTTTTAAATCGAACCTAACCCCTCTTCCTGACCAAGTGGTAGCCCTTATCAGGGTTCCTGTTCTACAGCCTACTATCAAAATCCTAGAAGTTGGCCGAGGTGTTCCTGTACCTACTGGAGATGCCCCCCTACAAGTCTGAAGATATAAAAATTCTGGATAGGATATTTCGCATTAGAATATGAAATTAAATATATACCCTTTAGAAAATATTGAAATTATGATCATGTTTTGTAAAAATATATGTTACTGTTTTTCAAAGTTTTATGTAAGAGAGTAGTCCCCAGTCCCCACTTCCCCTCGCCACCTATGGCACACAGGGAACAGGAAAGAAAGACAGGGACTACCTCCCACATTCACCATCATTTGTTCCCCTTTGTTTAGATATGTATAAATAATGAGACTTTCTAAATAAAGATTCAGTATTAACCAACCAGGGTGCCTGAAGAGGCCTCGTCGGCCGAAAGCGCTCGCGCCCGGTTTTTACTGTTAGTGTATAAGTGATGTGTGTGTGTTAATACCCTGAAACAAACAAGAAAATAATAGACAGCCAAGAAGTGACATAGAAAATACTTTATAAACAGTGCAGTATACAAATGTCTTAGTGAAGTGTTATGTGAAAATAAGCAAAGTGGAACTACTTCGAGAAGAACTTCTACCCACAAGGAAAAGCACAAGGAGACAGGTTAGAGCTAAGTTATCCTCCCAAAAAGAGGATACTTAGCACCAGTTGTTTTTTCCGTTTTAGTTCTTACTCAGTCACATAGTTTCATCAAAGTTTTTTAGATATATTGAGTTTTTCTTCATACATTTTTCGTAGACCTTTGCACAAGTTTATAGTATTTTTTAGTCTTTTGACAGGGTTTTTGAGTGTGTAGTGTGTTTCAAAACATAAGAAATATATACATATTTGTTATTACCACTATATATATATATTTTTCAAATTTTGTGTGTATATGTACATATATATATCTCTATATATATAAGAGATATATGATATAAAGTGAAACAAGGCAATATACAAATAGCATAGCAAATAGATATACTAAACAGAAAGAGTTTTAGAAAAAATCAAGCCCTCCTAGAGTGGATATTAACTAGAGGGAGCAGTGTAAAATACAGTTTTCTATGTGACAGTGATATAAAAAGGAAAATTCGGAATTGTATAAGTGTGATATAAAAGACAAATAAGTACTACTAAAAATTGAAAGAATAGCTTCCCCCCCCCCCCCCCTTTTTTTCCCCTCTCCCCTAACACTCATATGAACCTCTAAAAGGACATCCTGGTTCCCAACACCCAACCTAACCTTGCCTAGCCTTTAGTTCCCCCCCCCCCCCCCCTTCTGCAGGTTCCTTTCGAAGGACTCAGTCCTATTTTTAGCCGAAAGAACCCAGAGTTTCTCCCCCTTGAAAATTAAACAAATAAAATGGAAACTAGGCAACAGGCAAAGATGAAAGATAGACAAGAAACGGGAGGTGTAACTATGGGCCCAGGCCCCTCAATAGAGGAAGGGAGAGCATCAGAAGTGCTCTCCCTACTGAGCAATAGTGTGGGAGATATGCAGAATCAAGTAGCTAGTGGTACCTATAGGAAATATAGGAAAAATAAGGATAAAGAATCTACTATAAACCCCTATGAGCTCACTGGAGGTTGGACCCACCCTGATGCATGGGCAAAAGGTAACCCAGCTATAGAAGCATCCCCTTTAGCCCCCTTACTCATGAAAGCAGATAAAGAAATCGGTTTTCCCGAAGACCCCTTCCCAGATAGACTAGAGGAACCTAGAGTAGGCTATCAAATAGAGGAGGGAGATCAGAAAACAGATTTCCATAAGCTTACCTACCTATACAAGCAGGAAATCTCGGCATGGGCTTTGGTAGATTTCTGTGATAGATGTGAAGGTAAGGGAGTTACAGATAGATTTACCACAGTGAGTACAAACTATCCTAGAGCAAGAGGTGATCTACCACCTATGTGGTTAATTGAAATGGGGGAATTAATTTGGGGAAATGCAGCTAGAAGATGGCAAGGCTTAGTAGCAGCTTATCTGAGAGCAGAGGCCTTAGAGACTAGATGGGATATCATAGATATGAAAAATGAGCTTAAGACAAAATACCCAGGGTCATATAGGTTTATCTGCCATGAGGCATATAATAGGGCCTTAGAAGTAAAAGAAAAATTTGACTCTAGGTCCCCCCCAGAGGAAAAATATTTCCTCATTTCAAACCAGATCCCCCTCTTGAAGTACATGAAAGAAAAGTCAAAGATGGTACTAACAGAAAAAGAAAAACAAATGATAAAAGTATGCATGGATAGAGACACATACAAAGAAAAAGAAACCAAGGAAACACAAACAGAAGTAGAAGTAGAAGAGCTTCATCACGGGAAGATGTCAAGCCCCTCTCACAGTGAAAACCCTGAAGCATCCAATACCAATAAGGGGTTTGAGGAAGGGACACACCTACCCACCCCCCCAGGGAGTAGCTCCATAGAAAATACAAGAGAAGAAGGTGATCAACAAAGGCCCCACCAAGAAGAAGAAGAACCCCAGAGGGGAAATAAAGAAGGCCCATTTGATCAAGTTTCCCAACCGAGTCAACAACCTAGACCATGGAGGGTGCCTGAAGAAGTTCCTTCACAACCAGAAGGTCAAGGAGAACAGTCGACTTGGGAACACTTCCCTTCGATAGAAGAAGTTGACATAACAGAAGAGGAATTTATTACAGAAGAAGATAAGGAAGATTCTATGTTTGTTCTAGGACCCCATGAAATTGCATATCCAGGAAAGAAAAACCGAAGTGATGGTGTCATCATAAGAAATTCAGGAAAGCAAAGCCATATAATGCAGGAAATTGATGCATGCCATCACCTGATGGAAAGGGTAATAGGTGCAATAGGGATGCTAGAAAATGTAGTAGCGAAACAGACAGAATATATGACAGCCAAAACCCTAGAGGATAGGGAGAGACTACAAGGGAATGAACCAGCCCAGAGGGACACAGAGACCAGGGAAGCCCCACAGTCAGACCCAATCACTTGGCAGGGTTTTCAGGACTATGCCACAGAAGAAAGGAAGAAAAAGAAGAAACCAAGAAAGAAAACAAACAAAAGAAAACAAGCCCCAGAAGAGCAAACAGAAACGAGAGAAAATACCCCCCCACAGGGAACAACAAACCAAGAAGGACAGAGGGAAGTCAGCCAACCACAGAGGAGAAGAAACAGAGCAAGGGAGACAACACAAGGAGAACAGAGGAGGAACACAGGGAACAGCCCTCAGGACTACCATCCACAAGGATACCACAGGGCAGATACCCAGAGACCACCCCTGCAATCTCCCCCCCAGAACCCTCCGAGATGGCGCCCCCCCCCCTCAGGACCCCCCAGGCAGAGAAGGCCCTGGATACCCAGGCAACAGAGGTCTCAACACACCTGGCAACAGAGGTCTCAGAACGCCTGGCAACAGCAGGACCACCCTCCACAGAGGAGGCAGTACAACACGAGATACATCCACAAGAGGGGAGTACACAGTGGCTGGGCAGACCAGCAAAGAGGAAACTCCCAGTGGGAAACAGGAAGAAGAGAAGGAAGACAGTGGCAAGGAGAAGGGCAAGACAGGTGGGCATGGAATTGGTGGTAAGTGAGGTTCCCCTCAACAGGATTCATTTCTCTGTTCTGCATAAAGGCAGGTCTTTTGTTCCAGGTCCCCCAGCGAAGAAGAAGTTTTGGGAAGACTTCCAAACCTCATTGGAAGACCTACAAGGGACTATAAACAAAAGATTCACAGCCTCCCTACAGCCAGGAATGCACAACAGGGAATACAGAGAAACAAGGAAAATACCTCAACAACTACCCTCCAAAAAAATGAAAACCCTCCCCCCAAGGAAAATGCCAGGTTTGGAAAATATAATCAAGTGTGAACTGTTTGATGTATATCAAGCATGGGAGAAGAAAACGAGACAGAATCTAACGAGTATGGAACAGAAAGCTCTGAAAGAATTGGCAGAAAACCCAGATATTGTTGTGAAAAAGGCAGATAAGGATGGAGCTTTAGTGGTTTTGAAAACAAGCAGCTACATAGCAATGGGAGACAAACATTTAGAAGACAAAGATACCTACATAGAATTAGAAAACCCAGAGGAGGCTCTGGCGAGAGTAGAACGTGAAAGTAAGCTACTAATTAACAGATTTTTTACTCTAGACAGGCCAGGTAAAGAAGGAAGGAAGAGAAGGAGTTTTTCAGCAGGTCAGAGAGACGCCCTCCTTGAACACAGACCCAGCATCCCACATTGGTATATTCTCCCCAAAACGCACAAGGCTATAGACCCAAGCACAGGTTCATGGCCAGGGAGACCAGTGCTGAGTGGATGCAGTTCCCCAACCAGACCTGTGGATCGCCTCCTCACAACCTATCTTACCCCCCTTCTAGATTTGCTTCCAGAGAGATTACAGGACACAACTTCTTTCCTCCAAAAAATGGAAGGTTCAAGGAGATACCCAGAAGGAGCTATCCTGTTTTCTTTTGACATAGTCTCATTATACCCTTCTATTCCACAGGAAGAAGCAGCATATGTGGTGGCGAACTTTTACGAGAAAAACTTCGCATATGTGGAAGAGAGACTGTGTACAGACTTCAACATGGCAGCCCCCCCACCATACCTCATCAAAGAAGGCATTGACCATGTGCTGAGTGGCACCCTGTTGAGATTTAACAATCAGTTCTACAGACAGGGAAAAGGAACAGCCATTGGGGCCTCGGTATCGGTGGCAGTGGCAGAGATTTTCGTTCATGCCAGTATTGAAAATAAAAGAAAAATGCTCAATAAACAGCCAGAGATATTTTATAGATATATAGATGACATTTTCGGTATCTTTCTAGGCACAGAAGAGGAACTCAAGGTATATCATGAAGGATTGAATAAGATACATCCTGACCTACAGTTCACATTGGAATACAGCCGAGAAAAACTACCCTTCCTAGACACACTAGTATATCTGGATAAAGATGGAGGCCCACAGACTACGGTTTTCTACAAGCCTTCAAATACCCACCAGTATTTACATTTTAGTTCAAACCATCATCCTAACCTAAAAAAATCTCTTCCTTTCTCACAGGCTCTGCGAATTAAGAGGATAGTGAGCGAAGAGTCAAAGTTAAGTGATGCTTTGCAGGATATGGTGGGTTTCTTCAAAGCCAGAGGATATGACAACAAATGCTTGAACTCAGCCTTAGAAAAATTGAAAGCAGTCCCCAGGCACCAGCTACTAATCAGGAAGGAGAGAGATAATAATGGCAGAATAATTTTTCCTTTATTATATTCCCCAGCATTGGCAGGCCCAGTAAGACTGTTCCTAAATGAAATATGGGATTGGATCAGAGATAATTCCAGAGACACACCATGGGAAACAGCCTTCAGGACCCCACCGCCGATGATAGCCTGGAAGAAAGGAAAGTCGATTGCAGAAATGCTGATCAGAGCAGAGTTCCCTTCGCCCCTGACCAAGAGCAGCCACAGAATGGAGATAACAGCAGAGTGCAGGAACATATAAGACATAGATCTGAGGACCTCCCCCAAGCGCCCCCACCCCCCAAGCAGGAGGCTACGGTCGGAGAAAGAGGTCAGATCTACCTATGTTTTTTCTGTACTTAGGCTCTTAGGAAGTTCCCCCCTCTTCACTTAAGAAATCAATGAAACCCCCCTAGTGTTTCAAAGTAGAACATACTAAAGATTTTTGAAGTTACTTGCAGAACTCAAATAACAAAAATACAAATATTGAAATTCGGCCATAAATAGATATGAGTCTGTATATATATATAGAAAAAAGAGGTTTTCCAGGTATATATACATATATAAATGTATACACATATAACTAAGAATAAACATTTTCAATTTTATATATATACATTAACAAAAAGAAAATAGATATATACCTAAGTACAGTTAACCCCTCTTTTTTCTTTCTTAAAATAGGCAGGAGGGCCTGCATGTTATTTTCGAATATGTTCCAAAAATATATAAAAAATAAAAAATACCAGCATTTAGAAAACAAAATAAAAACAATAAACATTTAGTTTTCAAAAAGATAAAATATACAAAATTTAAAGAGAACATATATCTTCCCTCCCCTATTATTAATTAAAAATTACAAAAACAATTATAAGAAGAGAAAATCCCACAAAATAGTTTTTTTTAAGAAAAAGTAGGGTTCATATGAAAAATTAAAAAACAATTATATAAAAATGAAAAAAACAATGGTTATAGTTATAAGTATGTTTTAATACCTTCTTTTCCCTCTCCCACATGGAGAGAAAACAGTAAGGTATAGAGGCTGACCCCTCCCCCCTCTTCCCCCAGTTCCCCTACTTAGGACTAACTAAGTGCAGGAGAGATACAGGTAAAGAGGTAGGAGTTCTATGTGAGGAGGATATCAGCATAGTTTATATTAGAAATAAAACGAGAATTTATAAATAACAATTGATATAAAAGAAAAACAAGATAAATATATAGATAAAGTACATTTTACTCTCTAGGCAGAAGTGTATAAAGAAAAACATGCATGCTTATTCAAATTTGTTTCAAGAAAATTTATAGAATTTAGAGAATAAAATAGAAACAAAACCATAATAAAAATATTCATATACATATATATATAAAATATAAAAAATAATAAATAGCCCCCCCCCCCTTTTTCTCCTTAAAAAACATTATAAAAACAATTATAAATCACCTGAAAGGAAAAGAAAACCCCACAAAAAATGTTTTTTAGAATATTAAGGATATGAAAATACAAAAATAATTAAAAAGAAAACAAAGAAAAAATATTTTGTTATATTTACAAGTATGTTTTAATACCTTCTTTTCCCTCTCTCACATGGAGAGAAAGCAGTAAGGTACAGTGGCTGAACCCTCCCCTCTCCTCCCCCAGTTCCCCTACTTAGGACTAACTAAGTGCAGGTGAGATACAGGTAAAGAAGCAGGAGTCCCAAGGGAGGCAGATCTCAGCACACCTATATATTAGATATAAAACACATTTTTTAAGACAGATAAATAGAAAATTAACATATGAGAAGACGAGGCATCCACTAGTATACCCATACAGCAGGCACCCAGGTTTTTTTCCTTTACCTTTTTCCCTTCCCCTCCCTTTCCCACCTTGTGTGGTTGTTTTTGTTTTTCTCTTTTCAGGCTCTCAGGCACCAGAACAGTTGGATGGGAACTTTTAAATCGAACCTAACCCCTCTTCCTGACCAAGTGGTAGCCCTTATCAGGGTTCCTGTTCTACAGCCTACTATCAAAATCCTAGAAGTTGGCCGAGGTGTTCCTGTACCTACTGGAGATGCCCCCCTACAAGTCTGAAGATATAAAAATTCTGGATAGGATATTTCGCATTAGAATATGAAATTAAATATATACCCTTTAGAAAATATTGAAATTATGATCATGTTTTGTAAAAATATATGTTACTGTTTTTCAAAGTTTTATGTAAGAGAGTAGTCCCCAGTCCCCACTTCCCCTCGCCACCTATGGCACACAGGGAACAGGAAAGAAAGACAGGGACTACCTCCCACATTCACCATCATTTGTTCCCCTTTGTTTAGATATGTATAAATAATGAGACTTTCTAAATAAAGATTCAGTATTAACCAACCAGGGTGCCTGAAGAGGCCTCGTCGGCCGAAAGCGCTCGCGCCCGGTTTTTACTGTTAGTGTATAAGTGATGTGTGTGTGTTAATACCCTGAAACAAACAAGAAAATAATAGACAGCCAAGAAGTGACATAGAAAATACTTTATAAACAGTGCAGTATACAAATGTCTTAGTGAAGTGTTATGTGAAAATAAGCAAAGTGGAACTACTTCGAGAAGAACTTCTACCCACAAGGAAAAGCACAAGGAGACAGGTTAGAGCTAAGTTATCCTCCCAAAAAGAGGATACTTAGCACCAGTTGTTTTTTCCGTTTTAGTTCTTACTCAGTCACATAGTTTCATCAAAGTTTTTTAGATATATTGAGTTTTTCTTCATACATTTTTCGTAGACCTTTGCACAAGTTTATAGTATTTTTTAGTCTTTTGACAGGGTTTTTGAGTGTGTAGTGTGTTTCAAAACATAAGAAATATATACATATTTGTTATTACCACTATATATATATATTTTTCAAATTTTGTGTGTATATGTACATATATATATCTCTATATATATAAGAGATATATGATATAAAGTGAAACAAGGCAATATACAAATAGCATAGCAAATAGATATACTAAACAGAAAGAGTTTTAGAAAAAATCAAGCCCTCCTAGAGTGGATATTAACTAGAGGGAGCAGTGTAAAATACAGTTTTCTATGTGACAGTGATATAAAAAGGAAAATTCGGAATTGTATAAGTGTGATATAAAAGACAAATAAGTACTACTAAAAATTGAAAGAATAGCTTCCCCCCCCCCCCCCCTTTTTTTCCCCTCTCCCCTAACACTCATATGAACCTCTAAAAGGACATCCTGGTTCCCAACACCCAACCTAACCTTGCCTAGCCTTTAGTTCCCCCCCCCCCCCTTCTGCAGGTTCCTTTCGAAGGACTCAGTCCTATTTTTAGCCGAAAGAACCCAGAGTTTCTCCCTCTTGAAAATTAAACAAATAAAATGGAAACTAGGCAACAGGCAAAGATGAAAGATAGACAAGAAACGGGAGGTGTAACTATGGGCCCAGGCCCCTCAATAGAGGAAGGGAGAGCATCAGAAGTGCTCTCCCTACTGAGCAATAGTGTGGGAGATATGCAGAATCAAGTAGCTAGTGGTACCTATAGGAAATATAGGAAAAATAAGGATAAAGAATCTACTATAAACCCCTATGAGCTCACTGGAGGTTGGACCCACCCTGATGCATGGGCAAAAGGTAACCCAGCTATAGAAGCATCCCCTTTAGCCCCCTTACTCATGAAAGCAGATAAAGAAATCGGTTTTCCCGAAGACCCCTTCCCAGATAGACTAGAGGAACCTAGAGTAGGCTATCAAATAGAGGAGGGAGATCAGAAAACAGATTTCCATAAGCTTACCTACCTATACAAGCAGGAAATCTCGGCATGGGCTTTGGTAGATTTCTGTGATAGATGTGAAGGTAAGGGAGTTACAGATAGATTTACCACAGTGAGTACAAACTATCCTAGAGCAAGAGGTGATCTACCACCTATGTGGTTAATTGAAATGGGGGAATTAATTTGGGGAAATGCAGCTAGAAGATGGCAAGGCTTAGTAGCAGCTTATCTGAGGGCAGAGGCCTTAGAGACTAGATGGGATATCATAGATATGAAAAATGAGCTTAAGACAAAATACCCAGGGTCATATAGGTTTATCTGCCATGAGGCATATAATAGGGCCTTAGAAGTAAAAGAAAAATTTGACTCTAGGTCCCCCCCAGAGGAAAAATATTTCCTCATTTCAAACCAGATCCCCCTCTTGAAGTACATGAAAGAAAAGTCAAAGATGGTACTAACAGAAAAAGAAAAACAAATGATAAAAGTATGCATGGATAGAGACACATACAAAGAAAAAGAAACCAAGGAAACACAAACAGAAGTAGAAGTAGAAGAGCTTCACCACGGGAAGATGTCAAGCCCCTCTCACAGTGAAAACCCTGAAGCATCCAATACCAGTAAGGGTTGTGAGGAAGGGACACACCTACCCACCCCCCCAGGGAGTAGCTCCATAGAAAATACAAGAGAAGAAGGTGATCAACAAAGGCCCCACCAAGAAGAAGAAGAACCCCAGAGGGGAAATAAAGAAGGCCCATTTGATCAAGTTTCCCAACCGAGTCAACAACCTAGACCATGGAGGGTGCCTGAAGAAGTTCCTTCACAACCAGAAGGTCAAGGAGAACAGTCGACTTGGGAACACTTCCCTTCGATAGAAGAAGTTGACATAACAGAAGAGGAATTTATTACAGAAGAAGATAAGGAAGATTCTATGTTTGTTCTAGGACCCCATGAAATTGCATATCCAGGAAAGAAAAACCGAAGTGATGGTGTCATCATAAGAAATTCAGGAAAGCAAAGCCATATAATGCAGGAAATTGATGCATGCCATCACCTGATGGAAAGGGTAATAGGTGCAATAGGGATGCTAGAAAATGTAGTAGCGAAACAGACAGAATATATGACAGCCAAAACCCTAGAGGATAGGGAGAGACTACAAGGGAATGAACCAGCCCAGAGGGACACAGAGACCAGGGAAGCCCCACAGTCAGACCCAATCACTTGGCAGGGTTTTCAGGACTATGCCACAGAAGAAAGGAAGAAAAAGAAGAAACCAAGAAAGAAAACAAACAAAAGAAAACAAGCCCCAGAAGAGCAAACAGAAACGAGAGAAAATACCCCCCCACAGGGAACAACAAACCAAGAAGGACAGAGGGAAGTCAGCCAACCACAGAGGAGAAGAAACAGAGCAAGGGAGACAACACAAGGAGAACAGAGGAGGAACACAGGGAACAGCCCTCAGGACTACCATCCACAAGGATACCACAGGGCAGATACCCAGAGACCACCCCTGCAATCTCCCCCCCAGAACCCTCCGAGATGGCGCCCCCCTCCTTCAGGACCCCCCAGGCAGAGAAGGCCCTGGATACCCAGGCAACAGAGGTCTCAACACACCTGGCAACAGAGGTCTCAGAACGCCTGGCAACAGCAGGACCACCCTCCACAGAGGAGGCAGTACAACACGAGATACATCCACAAGAGGGGAGTACACAGTGGCTGGGCAGACCAGCAAAGAGGAAACTCCCAGTGGGAAACAGGAAGAAGAGAAGGAAGACAGTGGCAAGGAGAAGGGCAAGACAGGTGGGCATGGAATTGGTGGTAAGTGAGGTTCCCCTCAACAGGATTCATTTCTCTGTTCTGCATAAAGGCAGGTCTTTTGTTCCAGGTCCCCCAGCGAAGAAGAAGTTTTGGGAAGACTTCCAAACCTCATTGGAAGACCTACAAGGGACTATAAACAAAAGATTCACAGCCTCCCTACAGCCAGGAATGCACAACAGGGAATACAGAGAAACAAGGAAAATACCTCAACAACTACCCTCCAAAAAAATGAAAACCCTCCCCCCAAGGAAAATGCCAGGTTTGGAAAATATAATCAAGTGTGAACTGTTTGATGTATATCAAGCATGGGAGAAGAAAACGAGACAGAATCTAACGAGTATGGAACAGAAAGCTCTGAAAGAATTGGCAGAAAACCCAGATATTGTTGTGAAAAAGGCAGATAAGGATGGAGCTTTAGTGGTTTTGAAAACAAGCAGCTACATAGCAATGGGAGACAAACATTTAGAAGACAAAGATACCTACATAGAATTAGAAAACCCAGAGGAGGCTCTGGCGAGAGTAGAACGTGAAAGTAAGCTACTAATTAACAGATTTTTTACTCTAGACAGGCCAGGTAAAGAAGGAAGGAAGAGAAGGAGTTTTTCAGCAGGTCAGAGAGACGCCCTCCTTGAACACAGACCCAGCATCCCACATTGGTATATTCTCCCCAAAACGCACAAGGCTATAGACCCAAGCACAGGTTCATGGCCAGGGAGACCAGTGCTGAGTGGATGCAGTTCCCCAACCAGACCTGTGGATCGCCTCCTCACAACCTATCTTACCCCCCTTCTAGATTTGCTTCCAGAGAGATTACAGGACACAACTTCTTTCCTCCAAAAAATGGAAGGTTCAAGGAGATACCCAGAAGGAGCTATCCTGTTTTCTTTTGACATAGTCTCATTATACCCTTCTATTCCACAGGAAGAAGCAGCATATGTGGTGGCGAACTTTTACGAGAAAAACTTCGCATATGTGGAAGAGAGACTGTGTACAGACTTCAACATGGCAGCCCCCCCACCATACCTCATCAAAGAAGGCATTGACCATGTGCTGAGTGGCACCCTGTTGAGATTTAACAATCAGTTCTACAGACAGGGAAAAGGAACAGCCATTGGGGCCTCGGTATCGGTGGCAGTGGCAGAGATTTTCGTTCATGCCAGTATTGAAAATAAAAGAAAAATGCTCAATAAACAGCCAGAGATATTTTATAGATATATAGATGACATTTTCGGTATCTTTCTAGGCACAGAAGAGGAACTCAAGGTATATCATGAAGGATTGAATAAGATACATCCTGACCTACAGTTCACATTGGAATACAGCCGAGAAAAACTACCCTTCCTAGACACACTAGTATATCTGGATAAAGATGGAGGCCCACAGACTACGGTTTTCTACAAGCCTTCAAATACCCACCAGTATTTACATTTTAGTTCAAACCATCATCCTAACCTAAAAAAATCTCTTCCTTTCTCACAGGCTCTGCGAATTAAGAGGATAGTGAGCGAAGAGTCAAAGTTAAGTGATGCTTTGCAGGATATGGTGGGTTTCTTCAAAGCCAGAGGATATGACAACAAATGCTTGAACTCAGCCTTAGAAAAATTGAAAGCAGTCCCCAGGCACCAGCTACTAATCAGGAAGGAGAGAGATAATAATGGCAGAATAATTTTTCCTTTATTATATTCCCCAGCATTGGCAGGCCCAGTAAGACTGTTCCTAAATGAAATATGGGATTGGATCAGAGATAATTCCAGAGACACACCATGGGAAACAGCCTTCAGGACCCCACCGCCGATGATAGCCTGGAAGAAAGGAAAGTCGATTGCAGAAATGCTGATCAGAGCAGAGTTCCCTTCGCCCCTGACCAAGAGCAGCCACAGAATGGAGATAACAGCAGAGTGCAGGAACATATAAGACATAGATCTGAGGACCTCCCCCAAGCGCCCCCACCCCCCAAGCAGGAGGCTACGGTCGGAGAAAGAGGTCAGATCTACCTATGTTTTTTCTGTACTTAGGCTCTTAGGAAGTTCCCCCCTCTTCCCTTAAGAAATCAATGAAACCCCCCCTAGTGTTTCAAAGTAGAACATACTAAAGATTTTTGAAGTTACTTGCAGAACTCAAATAACAAAAATACAAATATTGAAATTCGGCCATAAATAGATATGAGTCTGTATATATATATAGAAAAAAGAGGTTTTCCAGGTATATATACATATATAAATGTATACACATATAACTAAGAATAAACATTTTCAATTTTATATATATACATTAACAAAAAGAAAATAGATATATACCTAAGTACAGTTAACCCCTCTTTTTTCTTTCTTAAAATAGGCAGGAGGGCCTGCAGGTTTTTTTTCGAATATGTTCCAAAAATATATAAAAAATAAAAAATACCAGCATTTAGAAAACAAAATAAAAACAATAAACATTTAGTTTTCAAAAAGATAAAATATACAAAATTTTAAGAGAACATATATCTTCCCTCCCCTATTATTAATTAAAAATCACAAAAACAATTATAAGAAGAGAAAATCCCACAAAATAGTTTTTTTTAAGAAAAAGTAGGGTTCATATGAAAAATTAAAAAACAATTATATAAAAGGGAAAAAAAACAATGGTTATAGTTATAAGTATGTTTTAATACCTTCTTTTCCCTCTCCCACATGGAGAGAAAACAGTAAGGTATAGAGGCTGACCCCTCCCCCCTCTTCCCCCAGTTCCCCTACTTAGGACTAACTAAGTGCAGGAGAGATACAGGTAAAGAGGTAGGAGTTCTATGTGAGGAGGATATCAGCATAGTTTATATTAGAAATAAAACGAGAATTTATAAATAACAATTGATATAAAAGAAAAACAAGATAAATATATAGATAAAGTACATTTTACTCTCTAGGCAGAAGTGTATAAAGAAAAACATGCATGCTTATTCAAATTTGTTTCAAGAAAATTTATAGAATTTAGAGAATAAAATAGAAACAAAACCATAATAAAAATATTCATATACATATATATATAAAATATATAAAAAATAATAAATAGCCCCCCCCCCCTTTTTCTCCTTAAAAAACATTATAAAAACAATTATAAATCACCTGAAAGGAAAAGAAAACCCCACAAAAAATGTTTTTTAGAATATTAAGGATATGAAAATACAAAAATAATTAAAAAGAAAACAAAGAAAAAATATTTTGTTATATTTACAAGTATGTTTTAATACCTTCTTTTCCCTCTCTCACATGGAGAGAAAGCAGTAAGGTACAGTGGCTGAACCCTCCCCTCTCCTCCCCCAGTTCCCCTACTTAGGACTAACTAAGTGCAGGTGAGATACAGGTAAAGAAGCAGGAGTCCCAAGGGAGGCAGATCTCAGCACACCTATATATTAGATATAAAACACATTTTTTAAGACAGATAAATAGAAAATTAACATATGAGAAGACGAGGCATCCACTAGTATACCCATACAGCAGGCACCCAGGTTTTTTTCCTTTACCTTTTTCCCTTCCCCTCCCTTTCCCACCTTGTGTGGTTGTTTTTGTTTTTCTCTTTTCAGGCTCTCAGGCACCAGAACAGTTGGATGGGAACTTTTAAATCGAACCTAACCCCTCTTCCTGACCAAGTGGTAGCCCTTATCAGGGTTCCTGTTCTACAGCCTACTATCAAAATCCTAGAAGTTGGCCGAGGTGTTCCTGTACCTACTGGAGATGCCCCCCTACAAGTCTGAAGATATAAAAATTCTGGATAGGATATTTCGCATTAGAATATGAAATTAAATATATACCCTTTAGAAAATATTGAAATTATGATCATGTTTTGTAAAAATATATGTTACTGTTTTTCAAAGTTTTATGTAAGAGAGTAGTCCCCAGTCCCCACTTCCCCTCGCCACCTATGGCACACAGGGAACAGGAAAGAAAGACAGGGACTACCTCCCACATTCACCATCATTTGTTCCCCTTTGTTTAGATATGTATAAATAATGAGACTTTCTAAATAAAGATTCAGTATTAACCAACCAGGGTGCCTGAAGAGGCCTCGTCGGCCGAAAGCGCTCGCGCCCGGTTTTTACTGTTAGTGTATAAGTGATGTGTGTGTGTTAATACCCTGAAACAAACAAGAAAATAATAGACAGCCAAGAAGTGACATAGAAAATACTTTATAAACAGTGCAGTATACAAATGTCTTAGTGAAGTGTTATGTGAAAATAAGCAAAGTGGAACTACTTCGAGAAGAACTTCTACCCACAAGGAAAAGCACAAGGAGACAGGTTAGAGCTAAGTTATCCTCCCAAAAAGAGGATACTTAGCACCAGTTGTTTTTTCCGTTTTAGTTCTTACTCAGTCACATAGTTTCATCAAAGTTTTTTAGATATATTGAGTTTTTCTTCATACATTTTTCGTAGACCTTTGCACAAGTTTATAGTATTTTTTAGTCTTTTGACAGGGTTTTTGAGTGTGTAGTGTGTTTCAAAACATAAGAAATATATACATATTTGTTATTACCACTATATATATATATTTTTCAAATTTTGTGTGTATATGTACATATATATATCTCTATATATATAAGAGATATATGATATAAAGTGAAACAAGGCAATATACAAATAGCATAGCAAATAGATATACTAAACAGAAAGAGTTTTAGAAAAAATCAAGCCCTCCTAGAGTGGATATTAACTAGAGGGAGCAGTGTAAAATACAGTTTTCTATGTGACAGTGATATAAAAAGGAAAATTCGGAATTGTATAAGTGTGATATAAAAGACAAATAAGTACTACTAAAAATTGAAAGAATAGCTTCCCCCCCCCCCCCCCTTTTTTCCCCTCTCCCCTAACACTCATATGAACCTCTAAAAGGACATCCTGGTTCCCAACACCCAACCTAACCTTGCCTAGCCTTTAGTTCCCCCCCCCCCCTTCTGCAGGTTCCTTTCGAAGGACTCAGTCCTATTTTTAGCCGAAAGAACCCAGAGTTTCTCCCCCTTGAAAATTAAACAAATAAAATGGAAACTAGGCAACAGGCAAAGATGAAAGATAGACAAGAAACGGGAGGTGTAACTATGGGCCCAGGCCCCTCAATAGAGGAAGGGAGAGCATCAGAAGTGCTCTCCCTACTGAGCAATAGTGTGGGAGATATGCAGAATCAAGTAGCTAGTGGTACCTATAGGAAATATAGGAAAAATAAGGATAAAGAATCTACTATAAACCCCTATGAGCTCACTGGAGGTTGGACCCACCCTGATGCATGGGCAAAAGGTAACCCAGCTATAGAAGCATCCCCTTTAGCCCCCTTACTCATGAAAGCAGATAAAGAAATCGGTTTTCCCGAAGACCCCTTCCCAGATAGACTAGAGGAACCTAGAGTAGGCTATCAAATAGAGGAGGGAGATCAGAAAACAGATTTCCATAAGCTTACCTACCTATACAAGCAGGAAATCTCGGCATGGGCTTTGGTAGATTTCTGTGATAGATGTGAAGGTAAGGGAGTTACAGATAGATTTACCACAGTGAGTACAAACTATCCTAGAGCAAGAGGTGATCTACCACCTATGTGGTTAATTGAAATGGGGGAATTAATTTGGGGAAATGCAGCTAGAAGATGGCAAGGCTTAGTAGCAGCTTATCTGAGAGCAGAGGCCTTAGAGACTAGATGGGATATCATAGATATGAAAAATGAGCTTAAGACAAAATACCCAGGGTCATATAGGTTTATCTGCCATGAGGCATATAATAGGGCCTTAGAAGTAAAAGAAAAATTTGACTCTAGGTCCCCCCCAGAGGAAAAATATTTCCTCATTTCAAACCAGATCCCCCTCTTGAAGTACATGAAAGAAAAGTCAAAGATGGTACTAACAGAAAAAGAAAAACAAATGATAAAAGTATGCATGGATAGAGACACATACAAAGAAAAAGAAACCAAGGAAACACAAACAGAAGTAGAAGTAGAAGAGCTTCACCACGGGAAGATGTCAAGCCCCTCTCACAGTGAAAACCCTGAAGCATCCAATACCAGTAAGGGTTGTGAGGAAGGGACACACCTACCCACCCCCCCAGGGAGTAGCTCCATAGAAAATACAAGAGAAGAAGGTGATCAACAAAGGCCCCACCAAGAAGAAGAAGAACCCCAGAGGGGAAATAAAGAAGGCCCATTTGATCAAGTTTCCCAACCGAGTCAACAACCTAGACCATGGAGGGTGCCTGAAGAAGTTCCTTCACAACCAGAAGGTCAAGGAGAACAGTCGACTTGGGAACACTTCCCTTCGATAGAAGAAGTTGACATAACAGAAGAGGAATTTATTACAGAAGAAGATAAGGAAGATTCTATGTTTGTTCTAGGACCCCATGAAATTGCATATCCAGGAAAGAAAAACCGAAGTGATGGTGTCATCATAAGAAATTCAGGAAAGCAAAGCCATATAATGCAGGAAATTGATGCATGCCATCACCTGATGGAAAGGGTAATAGGTGCAATAGGGATGCTAGAAAATGTAGTAGCGAAACAGACAGAATATATGACAGCCAAAACCCTAGAGGATAGGGAGAGACTACAAGGGAATGAACCAGCCCAGAGGGACACAGAGACCAGGGAAGCCCCACAGTCAGACCCAATCACTTGGCAGGGTTTTCAGGACTATGCCACAGAAGAAAGGAAGAAAAAGAAGAAACCAAGAAAGAAAACAAACAAAAGAAAACAAGCCCCAGAAGAGCAAACAGAAACGAGAGAAAATACCCCCCCACAGGGAACAACAAACCAAGAAGGACAGAGGGAAGTCAGCCAACCACAGAGGAGAAGAAACAGAGCAAGGGAGACAACACAAGGAGAACAGAGGAGGAACACAGGGAACAGCCCTCAGGACTACCATCCACAAGGATACCACAGGGCAGATACCCAGAGACCACCCCTGCAATCTCCCCCCCAGAACCCTCCGAGATGGCGCCCCCCTCCTTCAGGACCCCCCAGGCAGAGAAGGCCCTGGATACCCAGGCAACAGAGGTCTCAACACACCTGGCAACAGAGGTCTCAGAACGCCTGGCAACAGCAGGACCACCCTCCACAGAGGAGGCAGTACAACACGAGATACATCCACAAGAGGGGAGTACACAGTGGCTGGGCAGACCAGCAAAGAGGAAACTCCCAGTGGGAAACAGGAAGAAGAGAAGGAAGACAGTGGCAAGGAGAAGGGCAAGACAGGTGGGCATGGAATTGGTGGTAAGTGAGGTTCCCCTCAACAGGATTCATTTCTCTGTTCTGCATAAAGGCAGGTCTTTTGTTCCAGGTCCCCCAGCGAAGAAGAAGTTTTGGGAAGACTTCCAAACCTCATTGGAAGACCTACAAGGGACTATAAACAAAAGATTCACAGCCTCCCTACAGCCAGGAATGCACAACAGGGAATACAGAGAAACAAGGAAAATACCTCAACAACTACCCTCCAAAAAAATGAAAACCCTCCCCCCAAGGAAAATGCCAGGTTTGGAAAATATAATCAAGTGTGAACTGTTTGATGTATATCAAGCATGGGAGAAGAAAACGAGACAGAATCTAACGAGTATGGAACAGAAAGCTCTGAAAGAATTGGCAGAAAACCCAGATATTGTTGTGAAAAAGGCAGATAAGGATGGAGCTTTAGTGGTTTTGAAAACAAGCAGCTACATAGCAATGGGAGACAAACATTTAGAAGACAAAGATACCTACATAGAATTAGAAAACCCAGAGGAGGCTCTGGCGAGAGTAGAACGTGAAAGTAAGCTACTAATTAACAGATTTTTTACTCTAGACAGGCCAGGTAAAGAAGGAAGGAAGAGAAGGAGTTTTTCAGCAGGTCAGAGAGACGCCCTCCTTGAACACAGACCCAGCATCCCACATTGGTATATTCTCCCCAAAACGCACAAGGCTATAGACCCAAGCACAGGTTCATGGCCAGGGAGACCAGTGCTGAGTGGATGCAGTTCCCCAACCAGACCTGTGGATCGCCTCCTCACAACCTATCTTACCCCCCTTCTAGATTTGCTTCCAGAGAGATTACAGGACACAACTTCTTTCCTCCAAAAAATGGAAGGTTCAAGGAGATACCCAGAAGGAGCTATCCTGTTTTCTTTTGACATAGTCTCATTATACCCTTCTATTCCACAGGAAGAAGCAGCATATGTGGTGGCGAACTTTTACGAGAAAAACTTCGCATATGTGGAAGAGAGACTGTGTACAGACTTCAACATGGCAGCCCCCCCACCATACCTCATCAAAGAAGGCATTGACCATGTGCTGAGTGGCACCCTGTTGAGATTTAACAATCAGTTCTACAGACAGGGAAAAGGAACAGCCATTGGGGCCTCGGTATCGGTGGCAGTGGCAGAGATTTTCGTTCATGCCAGTATTGAAAATAAAAGAAAAATGCTCAATAAACAGCCAGAGATATTTTATAGATATATAGATGACATTTTCGGTATCTTTCTAGGCACAGAAGAGGAACTCAAGGTATATCATGAAGGATTGAATAAGATACATCCTGACCTACAGTTCACATTGGAATACAGCCGAGAAAAACTACCCTTCCTAGACACACTAGTATATCTGGATAAAGATGGAGGCCCACAGACTACGGTTTTCTACAAGCCTTCAAATACCCACCAGTATTTACATTTTAGTTCAAACCATCATCCTAACCTAAAAAAATCTCTTCCTTTCTCACAGGCTCTGCGAATTAAGAGGATAGTGAGCGAAGAGTCAAAGTTAAGTGATGCTTTGCAGGATATGGTGGGTTTCTTCAAAGCCAGAGGATATGACAACAAATGCTTGAACTCAGCCTTAGAAAAATTGAAAGCAGTCCCCAGGCACCAGCTACTAATCAGGAAGGAGAGAGATAATAATGGCAGAATAATTTTTCCTTTATTATATTCCCCAGCATTGGCAGGCCCAGTAAGACTGTTCCTAAATGAAATATGGGATTGGATCAGAGATAATTCCAGAGACACACCATGGGAAACAGCCTTCAGGACCCCACCGCCGATGATAGCCTGGAAGAAAGGAAAGTCGATTGCAGAAATGCTGATCAGAGCAGAGTTCCCTTCGCCCCTGACCAAGAGCAGCCACAGAATGGAGATAACAGCAGAGTGCAGGAACATATAAGACATAGATCTGAGGACCTCCCCCAAGCGCCCCCACCCCCCAAGCAGGAGGCTACGGTCGGAGAAAGAGGTCAGATCTACCTATGTTTTTTCTGTACTTAGGCTCTTAGGAAGTTCCCCCCTCTTCCCTTAAGAAATCAATGAAACCCCCCCTAGGGTTTCAAAGTAGAACATACTAAAGATTTTTGAAGTTACTTGCAGAACTCAAATAACAAAAATACAAATATTGAAATTCGGCCATAAATAGATATGAGTCTGTATATATAGAAAAAAGAGGTTTTCCAGGTATATATACATATATAAATGTATACACATATAACTAAGAATAAACATTTTCAATTTTATATATATACATTAACAAAAAGAAAATAGATATATACCTAAGTACAGTTAACCCCTCTTTTTTCTTTCTTAAAATAGGCAGGAGGGCCTGCATGTTATTTTCGAATATGTTCCAAAAATATATAAAAAATAAAAAATACCAGCATTTAGAAAACAAAATAAAAACAATAAACATTTAGTTTTCAAAAAGATAAAATATACAAAATTTTAAGAGAACATATATCTTCCCTCCCCTATTATTAATTAAAAATCACAAAAACAATTATAAGAAGAGAAAATCCCACAAAATAGTTTTTTTTAAGAAAAAGTAGGGTTCATATGAAAAATTAAAAAACAATTATATAAAAAAGGAAAAAACAATGGTTATAGTTATAAGTATGTTTTAATACCTTCTTTTCCCTCTCCCACATGGAGAGAAAACAGTAAGGTATAGAGGCTGACCCCTCCCCCCTCTTCCCCCAGTTCCCCTACTTAGGACTAACTAAGTGCAGGAGAGATACAGGTAAAGAGGTAGGAGTTCTATGTGAGGAGGATATCAGCATAGTTTATATTAGAAATAAAACGAGAATTTATAAATAACAATTGATATAAAAGAAAAACAAGATAAATATATAGATAAAGTACATTTTACTCTCTAGGCAGAAGTGTATAAAGAAAAACATGCATGCTTATTCAAATTTGTTTCAAGAAAATTTATAGAATTTAGAGAATAAAATAGAAACAAAACCATAATAAAAATATTCATATACATATATATATATAAAATATAAAAAATAATAAATAGCCCCCCCCCCCTTTTTTCTCCTTAAAAAACATTATAAAAACAATTATAAATCACCTGAAAGGAAAAGAAAACCCCACAAAAAATGTTTTTTAGAATATTAAGGATATGAAAATACAAAAATAATTAAAAAGAAAACAAAGAAAAAATATTTTGTTATATTTACAAGTATGTTTTAATACCTTCTTTTCCCTCTCTCACATGGAGAGAAAGCAGTAAGGTACAGTGGCTGAACCCTCCCCTCTCCTCCCCCAGTTCCCCTACTTAGGACTAACTAAGTGCAGGTGAGATACAGGTAAAGAAGCAGGAGTCCCAAGGGAGGCAGATCTCAGCACACCTATATATTAGATATAAAACACATTTTTTAAGACAGATAAATAGAAAATTAACATATGAGAAGACGAGGCATCCACTAGTATACCCATACAGCAGGCACCCAGGTTTTTTTCCTTTACCTTTTTCCCTTCCCCTCCCTTTCCCACCTTGTGTGGTTGTTTTTGTTTTTCTCTTTTCAGGCTCTCAGGCACCAGAACAGTTGGATGGGAACTTTTAAATCGAACCTAACCCCTCTTCCTGACCAAGTGGTAGCCCTTATCAGGGTTCCTGTTCTACAGCCTACTATCAAAATCCTAGAAGTTGGCCGAGGTGTTCCTGTACCTACTGGAGATGCCCCCCTACAAGTCTGAAGATATAAAAATTCTGGATAGGATATTTCGCATTAGAATATGAAATTAAATATATACCCTTTAGAAAATATTGAAATTATGATCATGTTTTGTAAAAATATATGTTACTGTTTTTCAAAGTTTTATGTAAGAGAGTAGTCCCCAGTCCCCACTTCCCCTCGCCACCTATGGCACACAGGGAACAGGAAAGAAAGACAGGGACTACCTCCCACATTCACCATCATTTGTTCCCCTTTGTTTAGATATGTATAAATAATGAGACTTTCTAAATAAAGATTCAGTATTAACCAACCAGGGTGCCTGAAGAGGCCTCGTCGGCCGAAAGCGCTCGCGCCCGGTTTTTACTGTTAGTGTATAAGTGATGTGTGTGTGTTAATACCCTGAAACAAACAAGAAAATAATAGACAGCCAAGAAGTGACATAGAAAATACTTTATAAACAGTGCAGTATACAAATGTCTTAGTGAAGTGTTATGTGAAAATAAGCAAAGTGGAACTACTTCGAGAAGAACTTCTACCCACAAGGAAAAGCACAAGGAGACAGGTTAGAGCTAAGTTATCCTCCCAAAAAGAGGATACTTAGCACCAGTTGTTTTTTCCGTTTTAGTTCTTACTCAGTCACATAGTTTCATCAAAGTTTTTTAGATATATTGAGTTTTTCTTCATACATTTTTCGTAGACCTTTGCACAAGTTTATAGTATTTTTTAGTCTTTTGACAGGGTTTTTGAGTGTGTAGTGTGTTTCAAAACATAAGAAATATATACATATTTGTTATTACCACTATATATATATATATTTTTCAAATTTTGTGTGTATATGTACATATATATATCTCTATATATATAAGAGATATATGATATAAAGTGAAACAAGGCAATATACAAATAGCATAGCAAATAGATATACTAAACAGAAAGAGTTTTAGAAAAAATCAAGCCCTCCTAGAGTGGATATTAACTAGAGGGAGCAGTGTAAAATACAGTTTTCTATGTGACAGTGATATAAAAAGGAAAATTCGGAATTGTATAAGTGTGATATAAAAGACAAATAAGTACTACTAAAAATTGAAAGAATAGCTTACCCCCCCCCCCCTTTTTTCCCCTCTCCCCTAACACTCATATGAACCTCTAAAAGGACATCCTGGTTCCCAACACCCAACCTAACCTTGCCTAGCCTTTAGTTCCCCCCCCCCCCCCTTCTGCAGGTTCCTTTCGAAGGACTCAGTCCTATTTTTAGCCGAAAGAACCCAGAGTTTCTCCCCCTTGAAAATTAAACAAATAAAATGGAAACTAGGCAACAGGCAAAGATGAAAGATAGACAAGAAACGGGAGGTGTAACTATGGGCCCAGGCCCCTCAATAGAGGAAGGGAGAGCATCAGAAGTGCTCTCCCTACTGAGCAATAGTGTGGGAGATATGCAGAATCAAGTAGCTAGTGGTACCTATAGGAAATATAGGAAAAATAAGGATAAAGAATCTACTATAAACCCCTATGAGCTCACTGGAGGTTGGACCCACCCTGATGCATGGGCAAAAGGTAACCCAGCTATAGAAGCATCCCCTTTAGCCCCCTTACTCATGAAAGCAGATAAAGAAATCGGTTTTCCCGAAGACCCCTTCCCAGATAGACTAGAGGAACCTAGAGTAGGCTATCAAATAGAGGAGGGAGATCAGAAAACAGATTTCCATAAGCTTACCTACCTATACAAGCAGGAAATCTCGGCATGGGCTTTGGTAGATTTCTGTGATAGATGTGAAGGTAAGGGAGTTACAGATAGATTTACCACAGTGAGTACAAACTATCCTAGAGCAAGAGGTGATCTACCACCTATGTGGTTAATTGAAATGGGGGAATTAATTTGGGGAAATGCAGCTAGAAGATGGCAAGGCTTAGTAGCAGCTTATCTGAGGGCAGAGGCCTTAGAGACTAGATGGGATATCATAGATATGAAAAATGAGCTTAAGACAAAATACCCAGGGTCATATAGGTTTATCTGCCATGAGGCATATAATAGGGCCTTAGAAGTAAAAGAAAAATTTGACTCTAGGTCCCCCCCAGAGGAAAAATATTTCCTCATTTCAAACCAGATCCCCCTCTTGAAGTACATGAAAGAAAAGTCAAAGATGGTACTAACAGAAAAAGAAAAACAAATGATAAAAGTATGCATGGATAGAGACACATACAAAGAAAAAGAAACCAAGGAAACACAAACAGAAGTAGAAGTAGAAGAGCTTCACCACGGGAAGATGTCAAGCCCCTCTCACAGTGAAAACCCTGAAGCATCCAATACCAGTAAGGGTTGTGAGGAAGGGACACACCTACCCACCCCCCCAGGGAGTAGCTCCATAGAAAATACAAGAGAAGAAGGTGATCAACAAAGGCCCCACCAAGAAGAAGAAGAACCCCAGAGGGGAAATAAAGAAGGCCCATTTGATCAAGTTTCCCAACCGAGTCAACAACCTAGACCATGGAGGGTGCCTGAAGAAGTTCCTTCACAACCAGAAGGTCAAGGAGAACAGTCGACTTGGGAACACTTCCCTTCGATAGAAGAAGTTGACATAACAGAAGAGGAATTTATTACAGAAGAAGATAAGGAAGATTCTATGTTTGTTCTAGGACCCCATGAAATTGCATATCCAGGAAAGAAAAACCGAAGTGATGGTGTCATCATAAGAAATTCAGGAAAGCAAAGCCATATAATGCAGGAAATTGATGCATGCCATCACCTGATGGAAAGGGTAATAGGTGCAATAGGGATGCTAGAAAATGTAGTAGCGAAACAGACAGAATATATGACAGCCAAAACCCTAGAGGATAGGGAGAGACTACAAGGGAATGAACCAGCCCAGAGGGACACAGAGACCAGGGAAGCCCCACAGTCAGACCCAATCACTTGGCAGGGTTTTCAGGACTATGCCACAGAAGAAAGGAAGAAAAAGAAGAAACCAAGAAAGAAAACAAACAAAAGAAAACAAGCCCCAGAAGAGCAAACAGAAACGAGAGAAAATACCCCCCCACAGGGAACAACAAACCAAGAAGGACAGAGGGAAGTCAGCCAACCACAGAGGAGAAGAAACAGAGCAAGGGAGACAACACAAGGAGAACAGAGGAGGAACACAGGGAACAGCCCTCAGGACTACCATCCACAAGGATACCACAGGGCAGATACCCAGAGACCACCCCTGCAATCTCCCCCCCAGAACCCTCCGAGATGGCGCCCCCCTCCTTCAGGACCCCCCAGGCAGAGAAGGCCCTGGATACCCAGGCAACAGAGGTCTCAACACACCTGGCAACAGAGGTCTCAGAACGCCTGGCAACAGCAGGACCACCCTCCACAGAGGAGGCAGTACAACACGAGATACATCCACAAGAGGGGAGTACACAGTGGCTGGGCAGACCAGCAAAGAGGAAACTCCCAGTGGGAAACAGGAAGAAGAGAAGGAAGACAGTGGCAAGGAGAAGGGCAAGACAGGTGGGCATGGAATTGGTGGTAAGTGAGGTTCCCCTCAACAGGATTCATTTCTCTGTTCTGCATAAAGGCAGGTCTTTTGTTCCAGGTCCCCCAGCGAAGAAGAAGTTTTGGGAAGACTTCCAAACCTCATTGGAAGACCTACAAGGGACTATAAACAAAAGATTCACAGCCTCCCTACAGCCAGGAATGCACAACAGGGAATACAGAGAAACAAGGAAAATACCTCAACAACTACCCTCCAAAAAAATGAAAACCCTCCCCCCAAGGAAAATGCCAGGTTTGGAAAATATAATCAAGTGTGAACTGTTTGATGTATATCAAGCATGGGAGAAGAAAACGAGACAGAATCTAACGAGTATGGAACAGAAAGCTCTGAAAGAATTGGCAGAAAACCCAGATATTGTTGTGAAAAAGGCAGATAAGGATGGAGCTTTAGTGGTTTTGAAAACAAGCAGCTACATAGCAATGGGAGACAAACATTTAGAAGACAAAGATACCTACATAGAATTAGAAAACCCAGAGGAGGCTCTGGCGAGAGTAGAACGTGAAAGTAAGCTACTAATTAACAGATTTTTTACTCTAGACAGGCCAGGTAAAGAAGGAAGGAAGAGAAGGATTTTTTCAGCAGGTCAGAGAGACGCCCTCCTTGAACACAGACCCAGCATCCCACATTGGTATATTCTCCCCAAAACGCACAAGGCTATAGACCCAAGCACAGGTTCATGGCCAGGGAGACCAGTGCTGAGTGGATGCAGTTCCCCAACCAGACCTGTGGATCGCCTCCTCACAACCTATCTTACCCCCCTTCTAGATTTGCTTCCAGAGAGATTACAGGACACAACTTCTTTCCTCCAAAAAATGGAAGGTTCAAGGAGATACCCAGAAGGAGCTATCCTGTTTTCTTTTGACATAGTCTCATTATACCCTTCTATTCCACAGGAAGAAGCAGCATATGTGGTGGCGAACTTTTACGAGAAAAACTTCGCATATGTGGAAGAGAGACTGTGTACAGACTTCAACATGGCAGCCCCCCCACCATACCTCATCAAAGAAGGCATTGACCATGTGCTGAGTGGCACCCTGTTGAGATTTAACAATCAGTTCTACAGACAGGGAAAAGGAACAGCCATTGGGGCCTCGGTATCGGTGGCAGTGGCAGAGATTTTCGTTCATGCCAGTATTGAAAATAAAAGAAAAATGCTCAATAAACAGCCAGAGATATTTTATAGATATATAGATGACATTTTCGGTATCTTTCTAGGCACAGAAGAGGAACTCAAGGTATATCATGAAGGATTGAATAAGATACATCCTGACCTACAGTTCACATTGGAATACAGCCGAGAAAAACTACCCTTCCTAGACACACTAGTATATCTGGATAAAGATGGAGGCCCACAGACTACGGTTTTCTACAAGCCTTCAAATACCCACCAGTATTTACATTTTAGTTCAAACCATCATCCTAACCTAAAAAAATCTCTTCCTTTCTCACAGGCTCTGCGAATTAAGAGGATAGTGAGCGAAGAGTCAAAGTTAAGTGATGCTTTGCAGGATATGGTGGGTTTCTTCAAAGCCAGAGGATATGACAACAAATGCTTGAACTCAGCCTTAGAAAAATTGAAAGCAGTCCCCAGGCACCAGCTACTAATCAGGAAGGAGAGAGATAATAATGGCAGAATAATTTTTCCTTTATTATATTCCCCAGCATTGGCAGGCCCAGTAAGACTGTTCCTAAATGAAATATGGGATTGGATCAGAGATAATTCCAGAGACACACCATGGGAAACAGCCTTCAGGACCCCACCGCCGATGATAGCCTGGAAGAAAGGAAAGTCGATTGCAGAAATGCTGATCAGAGCAGAGTTCCCTTCGCCCCTGACCAAGAGCAGCCACAGAATGGAGATAACAGCAGAGTGCAGGAACATATAAGACATAGATCTGAGGACCTCCCCCAAGCGCCCCCACCCCCCAAGCAGGAGGCTACGGTCGGAGAAAGAGGTCAGATCTACCTATGTTTTTTCTGTACTTAGGCTCTTAGGAAGTTCCCCCCTCTTCCCTTAAGAAATCAATGAAACCCCCCCTAGTGTTTCAAAGTAGAACATACTAAAGATTTTTGAAGTTACTTGCAGAACTCAAATAACAAAAATACAAATATTGAAATTCGGCCATAAATAGATATGAGTCTGTATATATATATAGAAAAAAGAGGTTTTCCAGGTATATATACATATATAAATGTATACACATATAACTAAGAATAAACATTTTCAATTTTATATATATACATTAACAAAAAGAAAATAGATATATACCTAAGTACAGTTAACCCCTCTTTTTTCTTTCTTAAAATAGGCAGGAGGGCCTGCATGTTATTTTCGAATATGTTCCAAAAATATATAAAAAATAAAAAATACCAGCATTTAGAAAACAAAATAAAAACAATAAACATTTAGTTTTCAAAAAGATAAAATATACAAAATTTAAAGAGAACATATATCTTCCCTCCCCTATTATTAATTAAAAATTACACAAAAACAATTATAAGAAGAGAAAATCCCACAAAATAGTTTTTTTTAAGAAAAAGTAGGGTTCATATGAAAAATTAAAAAACAATTATATAAAAATGAAAAAAACAATGGTTATAGTTATAAGTATGTTTTAATACCTTCTTTTCCCTCTCCCACATGGAGAGAAAACAGTAAGGTATAGAGGCTGACCCCTCCCCCCTCTTCCCCCAGTTCCCCTACTTAGGACTAACTAAGTGCAGGAGAGATACAGGTAAAGAGGTAGGAGTTCTATGTGAGGAGGATATCAGCATAGTTTATATTAGAAATAAAACGAGAATTTATAAATAACAATTGATATAAAAGAAAAACAAGATAAATATATAGATAAAGTACATTTTACTCTCTAGGCAGAAGTGTATAAAGAAAAACATGCATGCTTATTCAAATTTGTTTCAAGAAAATTTATAGAATTTAGAGAATAAAATAGAAACAAAACCATAATAAAAATATTCATATACATATATATATAAAATATAAAAAATAATAAATAGCCCCCCCCCCTTTTTCTCCTTAAAAAACATTATAAAAACAATTATAAATCACCTGAAAGGAAAAGAAAACCCCACAAAAAATGTTTTTTAGAATATTAAGGATATGAAAATACAAAAATAATTAAAAAGAAAACAAAGAAAAAATATTTTGTTATATTTACAAGTATGTTTTAATACCTTCTTTTCCCTCTCTCACATGGAGAGAAAGCAGTAAGGTACAGTGGCTGAACCCTCCCCTCTCCTCCCCCAGTTCCCCTACTTAGGACTAACTAAGTGCAGGTGAGATACAGGTAAAGAAGCAGGAGTCCCAAGGGAGGCAGATCTCAGCACACCTATATATTAGATATAAAACACATTTTTTAAGACAGATAAATAGAAAATTAACATATGAGAAGACGAGGCATCCACTAGTATACCCATACAGCAGGCACCCAGGTTTTTTTCCTTTACCTTTTTCCCTTCCCCTCCCTTTCCCACCTTGTGTGGTTGTTTTTGTTTTTCTCTTTTCAGGCTCTCAGGCACCAGAACAGTTGGATGGGAACTTTTAAATCGAACCTAACCCCTCTTCCTGACCAAGTGGTAGCCCTTATCAGGGTTCCTGTTCTACAGCCTACTATCAAAATCCTAGAAGTTGGCCGAGGTGTTCCTGTACCTACTGGAGATGCCCCCTACAAGTCTGAAGATATAAAAATTCTGGATAGGATATTTCGCATTAGAATATGAAATTAAATATATACCCTTTAGAAAATATTGAAATTATGATCATGTTTTGTAAAAATATATGTTACTGTTTTTCAAAGTTTTATGTAAGAGAGTAGTCCCCAGTCCCCACTTCCCCTCGCCACCTATGGCACACAGGGAACAGGAAAGAAAGACAGGGACTACCTCCCACATTCACCATCATTTGTTCCCCTTTGTTTAGATATGTATAAATAATGAGACTTTCTAAATAAAGATTCAGTATTAACCAACCAGGGTGCCTGAAGAGGCCTCGTCGGCCGAAAGCGCTCGCGCCCGGTTTTTACTGTTAGTGTATAAGTGATGTGTGTGTGTTAATACCCTGAAACAAACAAGAAAATAATAGACAGCCAAGAAGTGACATAGAAAATACTTTATAAACAGTGCAGTATACAAATGTCTTAGTGAAGTGTTATGTGAAAATAAGCAAAGTGGAACTACTTCGAGAAGAACTTCTACCCACAAGGAAAAGCACAAGGAGACAGGTTAGAGCTAAGTTATCCTCCCAAAAAGAGGATACTTAGCACCAGTTGTTTTTTCCGTTTTAGTTCTTACTCAGTCACTTAGTTTCATCAAAGTTTTTTAGATATATTGAGTTTTTTTCATACATTTTTCGTAGACCTTTGCACAAGTTTAAAGTATTTTTTAGTCTTTTGACAGGGTTTTTTGAGTGTGTAGTGTGTTTCAAAACATAAGAAATATATACTTATTTGTTATTACCACTATATATATATATTTTTCAAATTTTGTGTGTATATGTACATATATATATCTCGATATATATAAGAGATATATGATATAAAGTGAAACAAGGCAATATACAAATAGCATAGCAAATAGATATACTAAACAGAAAGAGTTTAGAAAAAATCAAGCCCTCCTAGAGTGGATATTACCTAGAGGTAGCAGTGTAAAATACAGTCATTTTTTAAGTTTTCTATGTGACAGTGATATAAAAAGAAAATTCGGAATTGTATAAGTGTGATATAAAAGACAAATAAGTACTACTAAAAATTGAAAGAATAGCTTACCCCCCCCCCCCCCTTTTTTTCCCCTCTCCCCTAACACTCATATGAACCTCTAAAAGGACATCCTGGTTCCCAACACCCAACCTAACCTTGCCTAGCCTTTAGTTCCCCCCCCCCCCCCCCCTTCTGCAGGTTCCTTTCGAAGGACTCAGTCCTTTTTTTAGCCGAAAGAACCCAGAGTTTCTCCCCCTTGAAAATTAAACAAATAAAATGGAAACTAGGCAACAGGCAAAGATGAAAGATAGACAAGAAACGGGAGGTGTAACTATGGGCCCAGGCCCCTCAATAGAGGAAGGGAGAGCATCAGAAGTGCTCTCCCTACTGAGCAATAGTGTGGGAGATATGCAGAATCAAGTAGCTAGTGGTACCTATAGGAAATATAGGAAAAATAAGGATAAAGAATCTACTATAAACCCCTATGAGCTCACTGGAGGTTGGACCCACCCTGATGCATGGGCAAAAGGTAACCCAGCTATAGAAGCATCCCCTTTAGCCCCCTTACTCATGAAAGCAGATAAAGAAATCGGTTTTCCCGAAGACCCCTTCCCAGATAGACTAGAGGAACCTAGAGTAGGCTATCAAATAGAGGAGGGAGATCAGAAAACAGATTTCCATAAGCTTACCTACCTATACAAGCAGGAAATCTCGGCATGGGCTTTGGTAGATTTCTGTGATAGATGTGAAGGTAAGGGAGTTACAGATAGATTTACCACAGTGAGTACAAACTATCCTAGAGCAAGAGGTGATCTACCACCTATGTGGTTAATTGAAATGGGGGAATTAATTTGGGGAAATGCAGCTAGAAGATGGCAAGGCTTAGTAGCAGCTTATCTGAGAGCAGAGGCCTTAGAGACTAGATGGGATATCATAGATATGAAAAATGAGCTTAAGACAAAATACCCAGGGTCATATAGGTTTATCTGCCATGAGGCATATAATAGGGCCTTAGAAGTAAAAGAAAAATTTGACTCTAGGTCCCCCCCAGAGGAAAAATATTTCCTCATTTCAAACCAGATCCCCCTCTTGAAGTACATGAAAGAAAAGTCAAAGATGGTACTAACAGAAAAAGAAAAACAAATGATAAAAGTATGCATGGATAGAGACACATACAAAGAAAAAGAAACCAAGGAAACACAAACAGAAGTAGAAGTAGAAGAGCTTCATCACGGGAAGATGTCAAGCCCCTCTCACAGTGAAAACCCTGAAGCATCCAATACCAATAAGGGTTTTGAGGAAGGGACACACCTACCCACCCCCCCAGGGAGTAGCTCCATAGAAAATACAAGAGAAGAAGGTGATCAACAAAGGCCCCACCAAGAAGAAGAAGAACCCCAGAGGGGAAATAAAGAAGGCCCATTTGATCAAGTTTCCCAACCGAGTCAACAACCTAGACCATGGAGGGTGCCTGAAGAAGTTCCTTCACAACCAGAAGGTCAAGGAGAACAGTCGACTTGGGAACACTTCCCTTCGATAGAAGAAGTTGACATAACAGAAGAGGAATTTATTACAGAAGAAGATAAGGAAGATTCTATGTTTGTTCTAGGACCCCATGAAATTGCATATCCAGGAAAGAAAAACCGAAGTGATGGTGTCATCATAAGAAATTCAGGAAAGCAAAGCCATATAATGCAGGAAATTGATGCATGCCATCACCTGATGGAAAGGGTAATAGGTGCAATAGGGATGCTAGAAAATGTAGTAGCGAAACAGACAGAATATATGACAGCCAAAACCCTAGAGGATAGGGAGAGACTACAAGGGAATGAACCAGCCCAGAGGGACACAGAGACCAGGGAAGCCCCACAGTCAGACCCAATCACTTGGCAGGGTTTTCAGGACTATGCCACAGAAGAAAGGAAGAAAAAGAAGAAACCAAGAAAGAAAACAAACAAAAGAAAACAAGCCCCAGAAGAGCAAACAGAAACGAGAGAAAATACCCCCCCACAGGGAACAACAAACCAAGAAGGACAGAGGGAAGTCAGCCAACCACAGAGGAGAAGAAACAGAGCAAGGGAGACAACACAAGGAGAACAGAGGAGGAACACAGGGAACAGCCCTCAGGACTACCATCCACAAGGATACCACAGGGCAGATACCCAGAGACCACCCCTGCAATCTCCCCCCCAGAACCCTCCGAGATGGCGCCCCCCTCCTTCAGGACCCCCCAGGCAGAGAAGGCCCTGGATACCCAGGCAACAGAGGTCTCAACACACCTGGCAACAGAGGTCTCAGAACGCCTGGCAACAGCAGGACCACCCTCCACAGAGGAGGCAGTACAACACGAGATACATCCACAAGAGGGGAGTACACAGTGGCTGGGCAGACCAGCAAAGAGGAAACTCCCAGTGGGAAACAGGAAGAAGAGAAGGAAGACAGTGGCAAGGAGAAGGGCAAGACAGGTGGGCATGGAATTGGTGGTAAGTGAGGTTCCCCTCAACAGGATTCATTTCTCTGTTCTGCATAAAGGCAGGTCTTTTGTTCCAGGTCCCCCAGCGAAGAAGAAGTTTTGGGAAGACTTCCAAACCTCATTGGAAGACCTACAAGGGACTATAAACAAAAGATTCACAGCCTCCCTACAGCCAGGAATGCACAACAGGGAATACAGAGAAACAAGGAAAATACCTCAACAACTACCCTCCAAAAAAATGAAAACCCTCCCCCCAAGGAAAATGCCAGGTTTGGAAAATATAATCAAGTGTGAACTGTTTGATGTATATCAAGCATGGGAGAAGAAAACGAGACAGAATCTAACGAGTATGGAACAGAAAGCTCTGAAAGAATTGGCAGAAAACCCAGATATTGTTGTGAAAAAGGCAGATAAGGATGGAGCTTTAGTGGTTTTGAAAACAAGCAGCTACATAGCAATGGGAGACAAACATTTAGAAGACAAAGATACCTACATAGAATTAGAAAACCCAGAGGAGGCTCTGGCGAGAGTAGAACGTGAAAGTAAGCTACTAATTAACAGATTTTTTACTCTAGACAGGCCAGGTAAAGAAGGAAGGAAGAGAAGGAGTTTTTCAGCAGGTCAGAGAGACGCCCTCCTTGAACACAGACCCAGCATCCCACATTGGTATATTCTCCCCAAAACGCACAAGGCTATAGACCCAAGCACAGGTTCATGGCCAGGGAGACCAGTGCTGAGTGGATGCAGTTCCCCAACCAGACCTGTGGATCGCCTCCTCACAACCTATCTTACCCCCCTTCTAGATTTGCTTCCAGAGAGATTACAGGACACAACTTCTTTCCTCCAAAAAATGGAAGGTTCAAGGAGATACCCAGAAGGAGCTATCCTGTTTTCTTTTGACATAGTCTCATTATACCCTTCTATTCCACAGGAAGAAGCAGCATATGTGGTGGCGAACTTTTACGAGAAAAACTTCGCATATGTGGAAGAGAGACTGTGTACAGACTTCAACATGGCAGCCCCCCCACCATACCTCATCAAAGAAGGCATTGACCATGTGCTGAGTGGCACCCTGTTGAGATTTAACAATCAGTTCTACAGACAGGGAAAAGGAACAGCCATTGGGGCCTCGGTATCGGTGGCAGTGGCAGAGATTTTCGTTCATGCCAGTATTGAAAATAAAAGAAAAATGCTCAATAAACAGCCAGAGATATTTTATAGATATATAGATGACATTTTCGGTATCTTTCTAGGCACAGAAGAGGAACTCAAGGTATATCATGAAGGATTGAATAAGATACATCCTGACCTACAGTTCACATTGGAATACAGCCGAGAAAAACTACCCTTCCTAGACACACTAGTATATCTGGATAAAGATGGAGGCCCACAGACTACGGTTTTCTACAAGCCTTCAAATACCCACCAGTATTTACATTTTAGTTCAAACCATCATCCTAACCTAAAAAAATCTCTTCCTTTCTCACAGGCTCTGCGAATTAAGAGGATAGTGAGCGAAGAGTCAAAGTTAAGTGATGCTTTGCAGGATATGGTGGGTTTCTTCAAAGCCAGAGGATATGACAACAAATGCTTGAACTCAGCCTTAGAAAAATTGAAAGCAGTCCCCAGGCACCAGCTACTAATCAGGAAGGAGAGAGATAATAATGGCAGAATAATTTTTCCTTTATTATATTCCCCAGCATTGGCAGGCCCAGTAAGACTGTTCCTAAATGAAATATGGGATTGGATCAGAGATAATTCCAGAGACACACCATGGGAAACAGCCTTCAGGACCCCACCGCCGATGATAGCCTGGAAGAAAGGAAAGTCGATTGCAGAAATGCTGATCAGAGCAGAGTTCCCTTCGCCCCTGACCAAGAGCAGCCACAGAATGGAGATAACAGCAGAGTGCAGGAACATATAAGACATAGATCTGAGGACCTCCCCCAAGCGCCCCCACCCCCCAAGCAGGAGGCTACGGTCGGAGAAAGAGGTCAGATCTACCTATGTTTTTTCTGTACTTAGGCTCTTAGGAAGTTCCCCCCTCTTCCCTTAAGAAATCAATGAAACCCCCCTAGTGTTTCAAAGTAGAACATACTAAAGATTTTTGAAGTTACTTGCAGAACTCAAATAACAAAAATACAAATATTGAAATTCGGCCATAAATAGATATGAGTCTGTATATATATATAGAAAAAAGAGGTTTTCCAGGTATATATACATATATAAATGTATACACATATAACTAAGAATAAACATTTTCAATTTTATATATATACATTAACAAAAAGAAAATAGATATATACCTAAGTACAGTTAACCCCTCTTTTTTCTTTCTTAAAATAGGCAGGAGGGTCTGCATGTTTTTTTTCGAATATGTTCCAAAAATATATAAAAAATAAAAAATACCAGCATTTAGAAAACAAAATAAAAACAATAAACATTTAGTTTTCAAAAAGATAAAATATACAAAATTTAAAGAGAACATATATCTCCCCTCCCCTATTATTAATTAAAAATTACAAAAACAATTATAAGAAGAGAAAATCCCACAAAATAGTTTTTTTTTAAGAAAAAGTAGGGTTCATATGAAAAATTAAAAAACAATTATATAAAAATGACAAAAACAATGGTTATAGTTATAAGTATGTTTTAATACCTTCTTTTCCCTCTCCCACATGGAGAGAAAACAGTAAGGTATAGAGGCTGACCCCTCCCCCCTCTTCCCCCAGTTCCCCTACTTAGGACTAACTAAGTGCAGGAGAGATACAGGTAAAGAGGTAGGAGTTCTATGTGAGGAGGATATCAGCATAGTTTATATTAGAAATAAAACGAGAATTTATAAATAACAATTGATATAAAAGAAAAACAAGATAAATATATAGATAAAGTACATTTTACTCTCTAGGCAGAAGTGTATAAAGAAAAACATGCATGCTTATTCAAATTTGTTTCAAGAAAATTTATAGAATTTAGAGAATAAAATAGAAACAAAACCATAATAAAAATATTCATATACATATATATATATATAAAATATAAAAAATAATAAATAGCCCCCCCCCCCTTTTTCTCCTTAAAAAACATTATAAAAACAATTATAAATCACCTGAAAGGAAAAGAAAACCCCACAAAAAATGTTTTTTAGAATATTAAGGATATGAAAATACAAAAATAATTAAAAAGAAAACAAAGAAAAAATATTTTGTTATATTTACAAGTATGTTTTAATACCTTCTTTTCCCTCTCTCACATGGAGAGAAAGCAGTAAGGTACAGTGGCTGAACCCTCCCCTCTCCTCCCCCAGTTCCCCTACTTAGGACTAACTAAGTGCAGGTGAGATACAGGTAAAGAAGCAGGAGTCCCAAGGGAGGCAGATCTCAGCACACCTATATATTAGATATAAAACACATTTTTTAAGACAGATAAATAGAAAATTAACATATGAGAAGACGAGGCATCCACTAGTATACCCATACAGCAGGCACCCAGGTTTTTTTTCCTTTACCTTTTTCCCTTCCCCTCCCTTTCCCACCTTGTGTGGTTGTTTTTGTTTTTTTCTCTTTTCAGGCTCTCAGGCACCAGAACAGTTGGATGGGAACTTTTAAATCGAACCTAACCCCTTTTCCTGACCAAGTGGTAGCCCTTATCAGGGTTCCTGTTCTACAGCCTACTATCAAAATCCTAGAAGTTGGCCGAGGTGTTCCTGTACCTACTGGAGATGCCCCCCTACAAGTCTGAAGATATAAAAATTCTGGATAGGATATTTCGCATTAGAATATGAAATTAAATATATACCCTTTAGAAAATATTGAAATTATGATCATGTTTTGTAAAAATATATGTTACTGTTTTTCAAAGTTTTATGTAAGAGAGTAGTCCCCAGTCCCCACTTCCCCTCGCCACCTATGGCACACAGGGAACAGGAAAGAAAGACAGGGACTACCTCCCACATTCACCATCATTTGTTCCCCTTTGTTTAGATATGTATAAATAATGAGACTTTCTAAATAAAGATTCAGTATTAACCAACCAGGGTGCCTGAAGAGGCCTCGTCGGCCGAAAGCGCTCGCGCCCGGTTTTTACTGTTAGTGTATAAGTGATGTGTGTGTGTTAATACCCTGAAACAAACAAGAAAATAATAGACAGCCAAGAAGTGACATAGAAAATACTTTATAAACAGTGCAGTATACAAATGTCTTAGTGAAGTGTTATGTGAAAATAAGCAAAGTGGAACTACTTCGAGAAGAACTTCTACCCACAAGGAAAAGCACAAGGAGACAGGTTAGAGCTAAGTTATCCTCCCAAAAAGAGGATACTTAGCACCAGTTTTTTTTCCGTTTTAGTTCTTACTCAGTCACATAGTTTCATCAAAGTTTTTTAGATATATTGAGTTATTCTTCATACATTTTTCGTAGACCTTTGCACAAGTTTATAGTATTTTTTAGTCTTTTGACAGGGTTTTTGAGTGTGTAGTGTGTTTCAAAACATAAGAAATATATACATATTTGTTATTACCACTATATATATATATTTTTCAAATTTTGTGTGTATATGTACATATATATATCTCTATATATATAAGAGATATATGATATAAAAGTCACAAAAGAACTAAATACCAAGTTTTGTGGGGGGGAAGGGAGGTGGATGGGGGGGGGGGGGGGGGGGGGGATAGGGGAGGGGGGGGGGGGATTGGGAGGGGGTGGGGGGAGTGGGGGGATACTTGTACTAGGGGGGGGGGGGGGGGGGGAGGGGGGGGGGGGGGGGGGGGGGGGGGGGGGGGGGGGGGGGGGGGGGGGGGGGGGGGGGGGGGGGGGGGGGGGGGGGGGGGGGGGGGGGGGGGGTGGGGGGCTGGGTGGGGGCACCCCCCACACTTTAAACCACTAAAACTAAAATAAAAATTGCTATAAAAAATATACTCCTGTACACACAGCTCAGGAAATTGGGAGAATAAAAAAAAGAAAAAAAAAAATAAATAAAAAAAAAAAAACGATCAACGAATAAAAGAAAAAGGATAAAACAAAGTCGGACTCGAGCCATAAACAATCGTGATTATTTAAGTGGATAAAAAATAAAAAAAGAAAAAAAAATCAGAGACCACACAAATACCCACCCCTCCCCCAATAACACAAACAAAACAAAAACCAACAACACCACAAACCAACAAAACAATAACCAGAACCCACAAAACCAATGATATCCCAACTATCTATTCACACCACCCCCCAGCTTCAAAACTACAACTAACCCCCCCCCCCCCCCCAACATTTATCCTTTACACCGCCCTCCTAACCCCCCACCCCCTCTTACTACCCCAACTCCCCCCAAAACGCTACCACCCCCTCCCAACCACCGGGGCCCCATCCTCACACTCACTCTAGCTAACCACCACAACCACCCATACACCCCCTCCACCCCCCCCCACACCAACCCACAATCACCAAACCACCCACACCCCACCACCACCCCTCCAACCCCCACCCAACAACACTCACCCTTCACCAACAACACCAACCCCCATAACCCTCCACCACCTACCCAACTCCCCCCAATCAACATCCCCACCCATCCAACGCATCCACCCACCAAAAGCTCAAGCCCCTGAGACGAACCCTCCAATACCCCACTCCCACATCCCACAACACAAAATAAAACAAAAAAACACAACCTCCACCAACACACAACTCAAACCACTACCCAACTCCTCCACCAACTACAACCCCATAGCACACACCATACACACAAAACCCCCCCTAAAGAACTCAGTCCCTATTCCAATACAACCGACACGAATGCGCCTAAACAAGGCAAAACAAACAACAACACCACAAAAAAAACCAACAAAAACAAAAAAAAAAAAAAACAAAAACAAAACAAATAAAAAGCTTAAAAAAAACCCATAGAAACAAAAAAAAAAAAAAAAAAAATAAAAACTTATTAAAAAATAAAACCTAATATTATAAATATACAATAATTATTCAAACACTAAAAAAAAAAAAAACAAAAAAAACAAGAAACAAAAAAATAAAAAAAAAAAAAAAAAAATCCAAAATATTAAAAACAAAAAAAAAACAAAAAAAAATAAAAATACAAAAATAAAAAAAACAAAATTAAACAAACCATACATAAAAAAAAAACAACTAAAAAAAACTACAAGAACCAAAAAAAAAAAAAAAAAATTTAATAAATAAAACAAAAAAATAAACTGCAAATAAACAAATATAAAAATATATTATTAAAAAAAATACCTTGAAAAAAAAGAAAAAAAAAAATAATATAAAAATTAAACAAAAGACAAAAAAACAAAAGAAACAAAAAAAACAACGACAAAACAAAAAAAGAAAAAACACACAACACACCAAAAAAAAAACCCCGCAAAAAAAGAAAAAAACACACAAAACTACCACACTAAAAAAACAAAATCACAAAAGAAAAAAAAAAAAAACAACAAAAAAAAAAAAAAAACAACACCAAAAAATAAAGACCCAATAACCAACCAAAAAAACAAACAAAAAAAAAAAAAAAATAAAAAAAAAAACAAAAAAAAACAAAAAAAAAAAAAAAACAAAAAAAAAAAAAAAAAAACAAAAAAAAATAAACAAAACCAAATACAAAAACAAAAAAAAAAAAAAAAATAAAAAAAACAAAAAAAACCGCAAAACAAACCACCCCAACACAAAAAAAAAAAAAAAAAAAAAAAAAAAACAAAAAACCCCAAAAAAAAAACCAACACAAAAACAAAAAAACACAAAAAAAAACACAAAAAAAATAAAAAACAAAAACAAAACAAAAAAAAAACAACACAAAAACACAAATGAAAAGAATAACAAACAAACCCAAACCAACAAAAAAAAAAAAAAAAAAAAAAAAAAAAAACTACAACACCCACCACCCAAAACAAAAAAAAAAAAAAAAAAAAAAAAAAAATAAAACAAAAAAAAAAAAAAAAAAAAAATAAAAAAAAGACAAACCAAAAAAAACAAAAAAGACAAAAAAAAAACAATAATAAAAAACAAAAAAACAACAAAAAAAAAATAATAAAACTTAATACCCAATAAATAATACACCAAAAAAAAAAAACAACAAACTGATCGAAACCACATTTTACTAAAAACCCACACCAAAAGAACCCCCTCTCACTTAAAACCTATACAATTGCTTATCATCTTCATTCCACCTTAATAACACCACCAAGACCACTAAACCTGGAAACCACAAGTAACACCCCCCCTTACCTCCCCCAACACCTCGCCCCCCAACCCACCCACCCACCTCATCCCCCCCTTCCCATCCCCCCACCACCCCCACCACCCCCACCAACCCCCCCACCCCACCCCCCCCCAAATCCCACCCTTCTTCAAACACAACCCCACCACCCCCCACACCCTCCCACCCCCCCACACCCCAACACCCCCCCCACCCACTCCCACCCCCCCTACAACCTCCCCACCACCCCCCCCCCCACACCCCCTCCCTCTAAACTACCCCCCACGCCTCCCACCACTCTATCACAACTTCACTCGATTACTCCATATACCGCCACCCTTCCTTATTTTAAGTTTTCTATGTGACCAGTGATAAAAACTATCTACGTAACCTTCGGACATGTATCCGTTAGATATAAAAGACAAATAAGTACTACTAGACCACTTGCAAAGCATAGCTATACCCCCGCCCCCCCCTCTCTGTTTTTCTCCCCTCTCCCCAACCACTCAAATGAACCTCTAATAGGTACATCCCTTTTCCCAACACCAAACACCCAACTGTAAACCTTGCCTATCCTTTAGTTTCCACCCCCCCCCCCCCCCTTCTGCATGTTCCTGTTTCGAAGGACTCAGTCCTTTTTTTTTTTAGCCGAACGAACCAAGTTTCTCAACCCCTTGAAAATTAAACAAATAAAATGGAAACTAGGCAACAGGCAAAGATGAAAAGATATACAAGACAGGGAAGTGTAACTATGGGGCCCCAGTCCCCTCATAGAGGAGTGGCGCGCATACAGAAGGCTCTCCCTACTGAGACAATAGTGTGGGAGAGAGATGCAAATCAGTAGCTAGTGGTACCTATAGAAAATATAGGAAAAATCAGGATAAAGAAAACTTCTACTATAAACCCCTATGAGACTCACTGGAGGTTTGGACCCACCTGATTGCATTGTCTAAGTCAAAGGTAACCCAGTATAGAAGCATCCCTTTAGCCGCCCTTACTCATGAAAGCAGATAAAGAAATCGGTTTTTTTTCCCCGAAGAACCCCTTCCCAGAAGACTAGAGGAACTAGAGTAGGCTATCAAATATGAGGAGGGAGAGCAGAAAACAATTCATAAGCTTACCTTACCTATACAAAAGCAGGAAAATCTCGGCATGGGCTTTGGTAGATTTTCTGTGATAGATGTAAGGTAAGGGAGTTACAGATAGATTTACCACAGTGAGTACAAATATCCCTAGAGGCAAGAGGTGATCTACCACCTAAGTGCTTAAATTGAAATGGGGCATTAATTTGGGGAATTGCACCTAGAAGATGGGCAAGGCTTAGTACAGCTTATCTGAGGGCAGAGGCCATAGAGACTCGATTTGAATCATAGATACTGAAAAGATGACACATTACAGACATAAATTACCAGTGTGTGCAAATAGGTTGTTATATCTGCATGAGGCATATAATAGGGCCTAGAAGTAAAAGAAAAAATGACTCTAGTCCCCCTCCCAAGGAAAATAGTTCCTCATTTCAAAACCAGATCCCCGCTATTGAGTACCATGAAAGAAGTCCAAGATGGTACTAACAAAAAAGAAACACAAATGAAAAAGTATGCATGATAGAGACCCATACAAGAAAAAGAAACCAGAAACACAAACAGAAGTAGAAGTATGAAGAGCTTCACCACGGGAAGATGGTCAAGCCCCTCTCCCGTGAAACCCACTGAAGCATCCCTATTACTCAGTTTATTGCGGAAGGTCTCACACCTCCGCCCCGTCCCCCGCCAGGGAGTCCTCCATAGAAAATACAAGAGAAGACGTGATCAACAAGGCCCCCACCAAGAAAGAAGAACCCCAGAGGGAAATAAAGAAGTCCCATCTGAAGCAAGTTTCCCAACCGAGTCAACAACTCTCGACAATGTAGGTTGCCTGAAGAAGTCCTTCACAACTCTGAAGTCAAGGAGAACAGTCCGACTTGGGAACACTTCCCTTCGATAGAAGAAGTTGACATAATCGAAGAGGAATTTATTACAGAAGAGATAAGAAGATTCTATGTTTGTTTCTAGGACCCATGAAAATTTGCATATCCAGGAAAGAAAAACCGAAGTGATGGTGTCATCATAAGAAAATCATGAAAGCAAAGCCATAATAATGCAGAAATATTGATGCATGCCATCACTGATGGAAAAGGTTAATAAGTGCCAATAGGGATGCTAGAAAATGAGTACGAAACAGACAGAATATAATGACTAGCCAAACCCTAGAGGATTAGGAGAGGACTACCTAGGGGAATGAACCATGCCCAGAGGGACACAGAGACCTAGGGACCCCACAGTCAGTACTCCAAAATCACTTGGCAGGGTTTTCAAGGACTATGCCACAGTAAGAAAAGGAAGAAAAAGAAGAAACCAGAAAGAAACCAAACAAAAGAATACAAGCCCCCAGAAGATGGCAAAACCGAAACGAGAGCGAAATACCCCTCGCACAAGGCGACAACAACCAAGAAGACAGGGAATTCGAGCCGAACCATCCAGAGGGAGAAGAAAACAGAGCAATGTGGAGACAACACAAGGAAACAGAGAGAACACAGGGAACACGACCCTTCAGGACACCCATCACAAGGATACCACAGGGCTAGATACCCCAGAGACCCACCCCGCAATCTCCCTCCCCCCAGAACCCCTCCGAGATGGCGCATTTCCCCCTCCCTACCAATGCCCGACCCCAGGCATAGATAGGCCCTGGATACCCTCAGGCACCAGCAGTCTCAATCACCCTGGCAACAGAGGTCTCAAACGCCTGTCACTTAGCAGGACCACCCTCCACAGAGGAGTGCAGTACAACACTGATATCATCCACAAGGGGATTATCACAATGCTGGGCAGACCAGCAAAGAGGAAACCTACCTGTGTGAAACAGGAATAAGAACGGAAGACCGTGGCAAGGAGAAGGGCAAGACAGTGGGCATGAATTGTGGTTATAGCTGAGGTTCCCTCTCAACAAGGATTCCTTTCTCTGTCTGCAAAAGTGCAGGTCTTTTGAGTTCCAGTCCCCCAGCGAAGCGACAGAAGTTTTGGGAAGACTCCAAATCCCATGGAAGACCTATCAAGGGACTATGCGAACAAAAGATTCACTGGCTTCAAGCCTCCCAACAGCCAGGATTTGGCAACACCAGTGGTGTCAAAAGTGGAATACAGAAGAAACAAGGAAATATATACCTCAACAACTACGCTCCTACATCAAAAAAAATGAAACCCTCCCCCCAAGGAAGAGTACTTGTTCGTCGTGGAGTTTGGAAAATAAGCTCAGAGTAGTGGCGACTTGTTTGAGAGTGCAAGGTGTTCAAGCATGGGAGAAGAAACGAGACAGAAATCTTACTAACGAGTATGGAACAGAAAGCTCTGAAGAAATTGGCAGAAAACCCATATATAGTTGTGAAAGGCAGAACAGATGATGGAGCTTAGTGTAGGATTGAAACTAGCAAGGCTACATAGCAATGGCAGACAAACATTTAGAAACAAAATACCTACATAGAATTAGAAAACCCAGAGGAGGCTCTGGCGAGAGTAGAACGTGAAAGTAAGCTACTAATAACTAACAGATTTTTTACTCTAGACAGGCCGAGGTAAAGAAGGAAAGGAAGAGAGGAGTTTTGTTCAGCAGGTCAGAGAGACGGCGCCTCCTTGAACACAGACCCACACACACCAAACTGGTATATTCTCCCCAACTACGCAACTAAGGCTATAGACCCAAGCACAGGTCGTGGCCAGGGAGACCATGCTGAGTGATGGATGCAGTTCGCCGCATGACGCAGACGCTGTGGATCGCCCTCCTGCACAACCTATCTAACCCCCTTCTAGATGTGCTTCCAGAAGAGATTACAGACACGAACTTCTTTTCCTCAAAAAATGGAAGGTTCAAGGAGATACCCAACGGAGCTATCCTGTTTCTGAATGACATAGTCTTCATTATACCACTCTATTTCGCAGCACGAGAAGGCAGCATTATTGGGTGGCGACTTTTACGAGAAAACTTCGCATATGTGCAATAGACTATGATCTACAGACTTGCACCATGCAGCCCCCCCACCATACCTCATCAATAGAAGGCATTGACCATGTGCTCTGCTTGGCACCTGTTGATAATTTAACAATCAGTTCCTAAGACCAGTAGAAAAGGAACAGCCATTGGATGCCTCGTATCGGTGGCAGTGGCCGAGATTTTTTCGTTCATGCCTATATTGACAAAATACCAGGAAACTGCTCAATAAACATGCCAGACTAATATTTCTATAGATATATAGATGACAATTCGTATGCTTTCTAGGCACAGAAAGGAACTCAAGAATATCATGAAAGGATTGAATAAGATCCAACCATACCTACATTCTCATTGTAATACAGCGAGCAACAACTAACCCTCCTAACACACCTAGATATATGTCGAAACACTGTGAGCGGTCCCACAGACTACGTTATTTCGTACACCGCCTTCAATAGCCCACCAGTAATGTTTACATTTTAGCTTTCAAACCATCATCCGCTGCAACCAAAAAAATCGCCTTCCTTTCTCACAGGCTCATGCGAATTAAGAGGATAGTGAGCGCGAGAGGCAAAGTAAGTGAGCATCTTGCAGAAGTGGTGGTTTTCTCAAACCATAGGAAGGACAACAAATAGCTTGAAACTCAGGCCTTAGAAAGTGTTGGTTTGATGGGTTGTTTGTGTTTTTTTTGTTTATCCCCAGGCACCACTACTAATATCAGAGAGGAGAGATAGATAATAATGGCAGATTCAATTTTCTTTTCTCCTTTATTAAATTCCCCACATTGGCAGGCCCAGTAAGACTGCTTTCCCTAAAGAAATATGGGATTTCCCCTGTGACTCAGAGATAATTCCATAGACAACACCATGGAAATCTACCTTCAGGACCCACCGCCGATGAAGCCTGGAAGAAAGGAAAGTCGATTGCAGAAAATGCTGATTCTAGTAAGCCGAGTTCCCTTTCGCCGCCTGAGACCAAGATCAGAAGGCCACAGAATGTAGATAACAGCAGAGTGGCAGGAACTATATAAGACATAGAGTCGAGACCTCCCCCAATCGCCCCCACCTCCACAAGCAGGAGGCTACGGTCGGAAGAAACGGTCAGATCTACCTATAACGTTTTTATCTGTACTTAGGCTCTTAGGATTAGTTCGCCGCTCCTCTTCACTTATCTAGCGCGATCAATGAGAATCCCCCTGCTAGTGTTTCAAAGTAGAACATACTTAAATATTTTTTTGAAGTTACTTGCAGAACTTCAATAACAAAAAATACAAATATTGAAATTCGCCATAATAGACTAGTGAGTCTGTTATATATATATTCGAAAAAATAGGTTTTCCGAGGTACAATATACATATTATAAATGGAATACACATATAACTAAGAATAAACCATTTTTCAATTTTATATATATACATTACAAAAGAAAATAGATATATACCTAAGTACAGTTAACCCCTCTTATTTCTTCTTAAAATAGCAAGGGTTTGAATGTTTTTTTCGAATATTTCCTAAAATATATAAAAAATAAAAAATACCAGCATTTAGAAAACAAAATAAAAACAATAAATATTTAGTTTTTCAAAAATGTATAAAACGTATATCAAAATTTAATTTTTTTTGTGTGTTTGTTATTTGGTGGTGCGCGCGGAAAGAGACTACTATATCTTCCCTCCCGCTATTATTAATTAAACAAGAGAGCGCAAAACTAATTAAATAAGAAGAGAAAATTCCACAAAATAGTTGTTTTTAAGCAAAAATAGGTTCATATGAAAAATTAAAAAACAATTATATATAAAATGAAAAAAACAATGGTTATAGTTATATAGTATTTTTCAATACCACATATTTCAATTCCCTCTCCCACATGGAGAGATCTAAACAACGCGCAGAGGCTGACCCCTCCCCCCCATCTATCCCCCGTTCCCCTACTTAGGACTAACTACGTGCAAGGAGCAGATACAGCAAGAGGTCGGAAGTTTCTATGTGAGGAGGATATCAGCAACACAAATTAGTTTATATAGCGATAATAAAACGAGAATTTTATAAATAACAATTGATATAAAGAAAAAACAAGATAAATATATAGATAAAGTACATTTTACTCTCTAGCAGAAGTGTATAAAGAAAACATGCATGCTTATTCAATTGTTTCAAGAAAAATTTTAAAGACTTTCAGAGAATATAAATAGTAACAAAAACCATAATAAAAATATCATATACATAATATATAAAATGATAAAAAATAATAAATACCCCCCCCCCACCTTTTTTCCCTCCTTAAAAAACCATTTATAAAAACGAATTATCAATACACCTGAAAGAGAAAAGAAACCCCCATCAAAAAATGTTTTTAGAATATGTAAGAGATGAAAAATACAAAATATTTAAAGAAAACAAGAAAAAATATTTTGTTATTTTACATGTGTGGAGTTGTTTTAAAGATGAAACTGGCATTTCGTTTCCATATAACGTATTTACGATTGGTGTGTTGAGTTGGGTATGTGGAGGGTTAAAGGAAAATAGATGAAGGGGTAAAGTGTAAATGTAGGTGGTTAGTGAGTTGGGGATGGGGTTGTATGGGTTTTTTGATTGGTGAAAATTGGGTGGATGTGAGATGATGAGTTTAGGGGGGGGGGGGGGGGGGGGGGGGGGGGGGGGTGGTGGGGGGTGGGAAGAGAGGGTGAGGGGTAGTGTATTTTTTTAAAAGATATGTTTTTATTGTATTTTTTTGTTTTGTTATTTTGTTTGGTAGTGGATTAATATGTAGTTGATAAAATTACGGGAGCACGCAAACCCAGGGTGTAACTACCAAATATAAACCTAACTATATACCCGACCCGCCACACTTTCAGTTCGCTCTTACCGTTCGACCGTTGTGTGATTGTTTTTTTTTTGTTTTCTCATTTTCCTCACATGCTCTCATGCACCTAGAACGTGTGTGGAATGGGAACGGTTTTTAAAAAATCGAACCTAACGCCCTCTTCCTTACCAAGTGGTAGCCCCGTATCGATGAGGTTCGCTGTGTTCTTACAGCATCCTGACTACGTCCAAAATCCTAAAGATGCCGACGGTTGTTGGGCTCTTTGTATTTCTCTACTAGGATTGTATTTTGTTTTTTGCCTGGGCCACCTGTGGACAGATGTCTGAAGTATAGGGTAAAAATTATGGATAGGATATTTCGCATTAATAAATCAGGTGAAAATGCCAACAATAAACTAAGGAAGCCCGGCTCTTATTTAATAAAATTATAATTGTAAATATATGATCATTGTTTTTTTTATAGTAAAATTTATTTATGATAACTTTTTTTTGTTATTTTTCAATTATTTAAATTTTTATTTGATTTTTCTCGATAGTAGTATGTTATTTTTCTCTCTTCTTAGTCCTCTTTTTTCTACTTTCCCTACGCTTTTTTTTTTTTTTTTAGGCCAGCCCGAGGAGTGCATGATCACTTTACTGTTTTTTTTTTTAGTTAGAATTTCTCTGGATAAGAAGGCTAGTATTTTTTAACTTGTAGTGGACTTTACTTTCTTTGAATTTCTTTTTCTTCTTTTACATTTTTTCCACTTCATCAGTTTTATATTGGTATCCCAAAACTTTTTGTTATAGTTAGATTTATGACTTTAAAATCATTTTTGAGACTAACTTCCTATAATAAGATCAGTAAGTAACTACCAAAAGGGGGCAGGGGGGGGGGGGGAAGGGGGACAGGAAATGGATTGGGGGGAGGGGGGGTGAGAGGGGGGGGGGGGGGGAGGGGGGGGGGGGGGGGGGGGGGGTGAAGGGGGGAGTTTGTTAGTTGGGGGGTGGTAATTAGTGGGGTGTTCTTTTTTTTTTTTTTTTTTTTTTTTATTTTTTTTTTTTTTTTATTTTTTTTTTTTATTTTTTTTTTTTTTTTATTATTCGGCTTCGGTGCTGGCAGGGGTCGCTGTGAGTAATGCATATAAGCATCTCCTTGTACTAGATGATTTCAAATCTATCGAGCATTAATAATTTTTAATTTAGAAACCAATTTCTATCGACTTCCAGCATTTATCTATCAACACTAATCACAAATCAAAGAATTCGTTTTTATTTAACTCTAGTAATTACATAGAGCGCTATGCGACTGGTTAGTACGCACCGTGTCATTATACCAGGATTGCTTAGTTAACTGTGTAAAGTTTAACAATTTAAGTTCCTATAATGGAACAACTTCGAGAGGAGGCAGTTAACTTCTATATAACCTTTTTTTTATTCTTTTTTTTTTCTATCTTTTTTTTTTTTTGCTTTCTATTGGTTTTTTTGTTTTTTTTTTTTTTTTTTTTTTTATTTTTTATTTTTTTTTTTTTTTTTTTAAGAAATAAGTATTACTTTCCTCAAGGAGATACCGGTTAGTTTGTTCGTTAATCTATTTTTCTATTTTAGATATCCTACTTTTTCTTCTTTTTTTTTTATTGCTTTTTTTTGAGTTTTTTTTTTTTTTTTTTTTTTCCTTAACAAGTGATACTTAGCACCAGTTATGATTTATATTTTATGCCTTGTTTTAGGTTCTATATTTTTTTTTACATCATCTATCTTTTAGTATTCACTTCTTTTCCATAGTTTTTACAGATATAATGAGTTTCTTTTTCATACATTTTTCGTTAGACCTTTGCTACAAGTTTAGAAGTAGATCTTTTTTTAGTTCTTTTTGACTAGTGTTTTTGAGTGTTGTGTGTGTTTCAAAATCATAAGAAATTATATACTTTATATTGTATTTTACCACTTCATATATTTTATATATTTTTCAAATTTGTGTGTATATTACATATATATTCTTCGATAGACGATATATAAGAATATATGAAATAAAGTGAAACAAGGCAAAATACAAATAGCATACAAATTAGATATAACAAACAGAAAGAGTTAGAAAAATCAAGCCCTCTAGAGTGGATATTAACCTGTAGGTGCAGTGTAAAATACCAGTCATTTTTTAAGTTTTTATGTGACAGTGATATAAAAAGAAAATTCGGAATTGTATAAGTTGTGAGATAAAAGACAAATAATTACTACTAAAAAGTGGAAAGAATAGCTTACCTCCCCCCCCCCCCCTTTTTTTTTTCCCCTCTCCCCTAACACTCATATGAAACCTTCTAAAAGGACATCACTGGTTCCCAACAACACCCACCTAAGACCTTGCCTAGCCTTTAGTTCCATCCCCCCCCCCCCCCCCCTTCTGGGCAGGTTCTTCGAAGGACTCAGTCCTTTTATTTAGCCGAAGAACCCAGAGTTATCTTCCCCCTTCGAAAATTAAACAGAAATAAAATGAACTATGCAACAGGCAAAGAAAAGCAAAGACACGAAACGGGAAGTGTAACTATGGGCCAAGGCCCCTCAAAAGAGGAAGGGAGAGCATCAGAAGTGCTCTCCCTATACGAGTCAAATAGTGTGGAGATATGCAGAATCAAGTAGCTATGGTACCTATAGGATAAATGGAAAAATAAGGAAAAAGGAATCTACTAAAGAACCCCTATGAGCTCACTGGAGGTTGGACCCACCCTGAGCAGGCAAAAGGTAACCCCAGCTATAAAGCATCCTATTAGGCCCCCTTACTCCTGAAAGCAGATAAAGAAATCGGTTTTTCTCTCTCCCCCGAAGACCCCTTCCCAGATAGACAGAGTAACCTAGAGTAGGGCTATAAAATAAGGATGGAGATTCAGAAAACAGATTTCCATAAGCTTACCTACCTATACAGCAGGAAATCTCGCCTCGGCATGGGCTTTGGTCGATTTCTGTGATAGATGTGAATGTAAGGGAGTTAACAGATAGAATTACCACAGTGGAGTAAACCTATCCTAGAGCCAAGAGGTGATCTACCACCTATGTGGTTAATTGAAATGGGGGAATTAATTTGGGGAAATGCAGCTAGAATATGGCAAGGCTTAGTAGCAGGCTTATCATGAGGGCAGAGGCCTTGAGAGACTATATTGGAATATCATATATATGAAAAATGAACCTAAAGACAAAATACCCATGGTCATATAGGTTTTTATCTGCCATGAGGCATATAATAAGGGGCCTAAGAAGTAAAAGAAAAATTTGACACTCGTCCCCCCAGAGGAAAAAACATTTCCCCCCTCATTTCCAAACCAGATTCCCCATCTTGAAGTACATTGAAAGAAAAGACAAAGATGGTACTAACATAACAAGAAAAACAAATGATAAAAGTATGCATGGATAGAGACACATACAAAGAAAAAGAAACCAATGAAAACACAAACAGAAGTATAAGTAGAAGAGGCTTCATCACCACGGGAAGATTGTCAAGACCCCTCTCACAGTGAAAACCCTGAAGCATCCAATAACCAGAAAGGGTTTGTGAGGAGAGGGACACACCTACCCACTACCCCCCCGGGAGTAGCTCATCCATAGAAAATCCAAGAGAAATAAGGTGATCAAACAAAGGCCCCACAAGAAAAGAAAGAACCCCCAAGGGGAAATAAAGAAGGCCCCAGCTGATCAAGTTTCCCAACCGGTCAACAACCTAGACCATGGAGGGTGCCTGAATAAGTTCCTTCACAACCATAAGTCAAGGAGAACAGTCGACTGGGAACACTTCCCCTTCGATAGAAGAAGTATTGACATAACAGAAGAGAATTATTACAGAAGAAGAATAGGATAAGGAAGATTCTATTTTTGTTCTAGGACCCCCCATGAAATTGCTTAATCCAGAAAGAAAAACCGAAGTGAATGGTGTTCATCATAAGAAATTTCAGAAAGTCAAAGCATATCATGCAGAAATTGATGCATGCCATCACCTGATGGAAAGGTAAATAGGTGCAATAGGGATGCTAGAAAATGTAGTGTAGCGAAACAGACAGAAAATATGACAAGCCAAAACCCTAGAGGATAGGGAGAGACTAACAAGGGAATGAACCACCAGAGGGACACAAGAGACCAGGGAAGCCCCACAGTCAGACCCAATCACTTGCAGGGTTTTCAGGACTATGCCACAGAGAAAAAGGAAGAAAAAGAAAAACCAAGGAAAAAAACAAACAAAAGAAACAAGCCCCAGAAGAGCAAACAGAAACGAGAGAAAATACCCCCCACCCAGGGAACAACAAACCAAGAGACAGAGGGAAGGTCAGCCACCACAGAGGAAAAGAAACGAGGCAAGGGAGAAACAACACAAGGAGAACAGAGGAAGTAACACAGGAACAGCCCTCAGGACTACCATCCACAAGGATACCACAGGGCAGATACCCAGAGACCACCGCCTGCAATCCCCCCCCAGAACCCACCGAGAGCGCCCCCTCCTTCAGGAACCCCCAGGCAAGAAGCCCTGGATACCCATTCAACCGAGGTCCTCACACACTCGGCAACAGAGGTCTCAGAACGCCTGCAACAGCAGACCACCCTCCCACAAGGAGGCAGTACAACACGAAGAAGTGTGGGGGGGTAACATCCAACAAGAGGGAGTACACAGTGGCTGGGCAGACCACAAAGAGAAACTCCAGTGGGAAACAGGAAAAGAGAAGGAAACAGTGGCAAGAGAAGGCAAGACAGGTGGGCATGGAATTGGGGTAAGTGAGGTTCCCCTCAACAGAATTCATTTCTCTGTTCGCATAAAGGCAGGTCTTTTGTTTCCAGGTCCCCCACGAAGAAGAATTTGGAAGACTTCCAAACCTCATTGGAAGACCTACAAAGGGACTATAAACAAAAGATTCACAGCCTCCCTAACAGCCAGGATTACTCAACAGGGAATAAAAGAGAAACAAGGAAACTACCTCAACAACTACCCTCCAAAAAAATGAAAACCTCCCCCCCCAAGGAAATGCCAGGTTTGGAAATATAATCAAGTTGAATGTTTGATGTATACAAGCATGGGAGAAGAAAACGAGACAGACTCTAACGAGTAAGGAACAGAAAAGCTCTGAAAAGAATTTGGCAGAAAAGCCCAGATTAGTTTGTGAAAAAAGGCAGATAAGGATGGAGCATTAGTGTTTTGAAAACAGCAGCTACATAGCAATGGAGACAAACATTTAGAAGACAAAGATAACCTACATAGAATTAGAAAACCCAGAGGGGCTCTGGCGAGAGTAGAAGTGAAAGTAAGCTACTAACTACTAACAGATTTTTTACTCAGACAGGGCCAGGTAAAGAGGAGAAGAGAAGGAGTTTTTTCAGGCAGTCAGAGAGACGCCCTCCTTGAAACACAGACCCAGCATCCCACATTGGTATATTCCTCCCCAAACGCACAAGGCTAATAGACCCAAGCAACAGTTCGTGGCCAGGGAGACCAGTGCTGAGTGGATGCAGTTCCCCAACCGACCTGTTGGAATAGCCTCCTCATAACCTATCTTACCCCCCTCAGATTTGGCTTCCAGAGAGATTACAGGACACAACTCTTTCCTCCAAAAAATGGAAGGTTCAAGAGATACCCAGAAGGAGCTATATCCCTGTTTTTCTTTTGACTTAGTCTCATTATCCCTTCTATTCCACAGGAAGAAGCAGCATATGGGTGGCGACTTTACGAGAAAAACTTCCGCATTGTGAGAGAAACTATGTACAGACTTCAACATGGCAGCCCCCCCACCAAACCTCATCAAAGAAGGCATTTGACCATGTGCTGAGTGGCACCCTGTTTGAATTTTAACAATCATTCTAACAGGACAGGGAAAAGGACCAGCATTGGGGCCTCGGGATCGGTGCATGGCAGAGATATTTCGTTCATGCCAGTATGAAAATAAAAGAAAAATGCTCAATAAACCACAAGATATTTTATAGATATATAGATGACATTTTCGGTATCTTTCTAGGCACAGAAGAGAACTCAAGGTATATCAAGAAGATTGTATAAGATACATCCTGACCTACAGTTCACATGGAATACAGCCGAGAACAACTACCCTCCTAGACACATCTAGTCTATCTGGATAAGAATGGAGGCCCACAGACTACGTTTTCAACAAGCCTCAAATACCCACCAGTATTTACATTTTAGTTCAAACCATCATCCTAACCTAAAAAAATCTCTCCGTTCATCTCACAGGCTCTCAATTAAGTAAGAGGATAGAGAGTCGAAGATTCAAAGTTAAGTGATGCTTTTGCAGGATATGGTGGGGTTTTTCTTCAAAGCCAGAGGATATGACAACAAATGCTTGAACTCAGTCAGCCTTAGAAAAATTGAAAGCCAGTCCCCCAGGGGCACCAGCTACTATCAGAAGGGAGAGATAATAATGGCATAATAATTTTTTCCTTTATTTATATTCCCCATCATTGGCAGGCCCAGTAAGACTGATTCTAAAATGAAATATGGGCTTGGATTCAGAGATAATTCCAGAGACACACCCATGGGAAACAGCCTTCATGAACCCCACCGCCCGATGAAGCCTTGAAGAAAGGAAAGTCGATTGCAGAAATGCTGAACAAGCAGAGTTCCCTTCGCCCCTGACCAGAGCACCACAGAATGGAGATAACAGCAAGTGCCAGAACATAAAGACATAGATCTGAGGACTCCTCCCAAGGCGCCCCCACCCCCCAAGCAAGGAGGCTACGGTCGGAGAAAGAGGTCAGCCTACCTATGTTTTTTCTGTACCTTATGCTCTTTTAGGAAGTCCCTCCCCGCCCTCTTCACTAAGAAATCAATGAAACCCCCCATGTTTAAAGTTAGAACTACCAAAGGATTTTTGAAGTTACTTGCAGAACCAATAACAAAAATACACAATATTGAAATCGGTTCGGCCATAAATAGATAGTAGTTCCCTGTATATATATATAGAAAAAAGAGTTTCCAGGTATATATACATAATAAATTATACACATATAAATAAGAATAAACATTTTCAATTTTATATATATACATTAACAAAAAGAAAATAGATATATACCTAAGTACAGTTAACCCCTCTTTTTTCTTTCTTAAAATAGGGCAGGAGGGTTTTGCATGTTTTTTTTTCGAATATTTGTCCCAAAAATATATAAAAAATAAAAAATACCACATTTAGAAAAACAAAATAAAAACAATAAAATATTTAGTTTTCAAAAAGATAAAATATACAAAATTTAAAAGAGAACAGATATCTTCCCTCCCCCTATATTAATTAAAATTACAAAAACAATTTATAAGAAAGAAAATCCCACAAAATTTTTTTTTTATGAAAAAGTAGGGTTCATATGAAAAATTAAAAAACAATTATATAAAAATGAAAAAAACAATGGTTATTAGTTAAAAGTATGTTTTATACCTTCTTTTCCCTCCCACATGGAGAGAAAACAGTAAGGTATGAGGCTGACCCTCCCGCCCCCCTCTTCCCCCAGTTCCCATACTTAGGACTAACTAAGTGCAGGAGAGATACTGTTAAAGTGGTAGGAGTTCTATGTGAGGAGGATATCAGCATAGTTTATATTAGAAATAAAAACCTGAGAATTTATAAATAACAATTGATTGAAAAGAAAAACAAGATAAATATATAGATAAAGATAGCATTTTACTCTCTAGCAGAAGTGTATAAAGAATAACATGCATGCTTATTCAAATTTGTTTCAAGAAAATTTATAGATTTAGAGAATAAAATAGAAACAAAACCATAAATAAAAATATTCATTTTACATAATATATCAAAATATAAAAAGAATAATAATCCCCCCCCCCCTTTTTTCTTCCTTAAAAAACATTATAAAAACAATATAATTCACCTGAAAGAAAAGAAACCCCACAAAAAATTTTTTTTTAGAATATTAAGGATATGGAAAATACAAAAATAATTAAAAAGAAACAAAGAAAAAATATTTGTTAAATTTACAAGTATGTTTTAAAATACCTTCTTTCCCTCTCTCACAAGGAGAGAAAAGCAGTAAGGTACAGTGGCTGACCCTCCCCCTCTCCTCCCCTAGTTCCCCTACTTAGGACTATCTAAGTGCAGTGAGATACAGGTAAAAGAAGCAGAAGTCCCACGGGAGGCAGATCTCAGCACAACTATATATAATACTAAAACACACTTTTTTAAGACTTAAATAGAAAATTAACATATGAGAAGACAGGCATCCACTAGTATAACCCATACACAGCACCCAGGTTTTTTTTTCCTTTACCTTTTTCCCTTCCCCTCCCTTTCCCTACCTGTGTGGTTGTTTTTTGTTTTCTCTTTTCAGCTCTCAGGCACCAGAACAGTTGGATGGAACTTTTAAATCGAACCTAACCCCTCTTCCTGACCAAGAGTAGTCCCTTATCAAGGGTTCCTGTTCTACAGCCAGACTATCAAAATCCTAGAATTTGGCCGAGGTGTTCCTGTACCACTGGAGATGCCCCCCTACAAGTCTGAAGATATTATAAATTATGGATAGGATATTCGCATTAGAATAATGAAATTAAATATAAACCCTTAGAAAAATATTGAATTATTGATCATGTTTGTAAGAATATTTACTGTTTTTCAAAGTTTTTAATGTAAGAGATAGTCCCCCAGTCCACCACTTCCCCTCGCCACCCTATGGCACACAGGGAAACAGGAAAAGCAAGACAGGGACTACCTCCTCACATTCACCATCATTTGTCCCCTTTTGTTTAATATGTATAAATAATTAGACTTTCTAAAATAAAGATTCAGTATTAATCCAACCAGGTGCCTAAAGAGGCCTCGTCTGCCGAAAGCGATCGCGCCCGGTTTTACTGTTAGTGTATAAGTGATTGTGTGTGTTAATACCCTGAAACAAACAGAAAATAATAGACAGCACAGTGAATTGATCATAGATAATACTTTATAAAAAGTGCAGTATACATATGTCTTTGTGAAGTGTTATGTTAAAATAAGCAAGGTGGAACTACTTCGAGAAGAACTTCTACCCACAAGGAAAAAGCCAAACAAAGGAGACGGTTAAGCTAAGTTTCCTCCAAAAGAGGATTCATAGCACCAGTTTGTTTTTTTCCGTTTTAGTACTTACTACATCACTTAGTTTCATCAAATTTTTTTAGATATATTGAGTTTTTTTCAGACATTTTTCGTAGACCTTTGCACAAATTTAAAAGTATTTTTTAGTTCTTTTTGACAGGGTCTTTTTTGAGTGTGTATGTGTTTTTCACAAACATAAGAAATATATACTTATTTGTTAATACAACTAAAATATATATTTGTTCAAATTTTGTGTGTATATGTACATATATATATCTCGATATATATAAGAGATATGATATAAAGTGAAACTAGCAATATACAAATAGCATAGCAAATAGATATACTAAACAGAAAGAGTTTAGAAAAAATCAAGCCCTCCTAGAGTGGATATTACCTAGAGGTAGCAGTGTAAAATACAGTCATTTTTTAAGTTTTCTATGTGACAGTGATATAAAAAGAAAATTCGGAATTGTATAAGTGTGATATAAAAGACAAATAAGTACTACTAAAAATTGAAAGAATAGCTTACCCCCCCCCCCCCCCCCCCCCCCCCTTTTTTTCCCCTCTCCCCTAACACTCATATGAAACCTCTAAAAGACATCCTGGTTCCCAACACCCAACCTAACCTGCCTAGCCTATAGATCCACCCCCCCCCCCCCCCTTCTGCAGTTCCGTTCGAAGACTCAGTCCTTTATTTTAGCGATAAGAACCCAGATTTCACCCCCTTGAAAATTAAACAAATAAAAATGGAAACTAGCAACAGCAAGATGAAAGATAGACAAGAAACCGGGAAGTGTAAACTATGGTGCCCAGCCCTCAATAGAGAAGGGAG
>NW_028234413.1:45105053-45106833 GCF_977035675.1 Penaeus japonicus | reverse complement strand
AAATCTATCGTTCTAGCTAAAGATAAATCCAGGTTTTCCAGATTGCACCACACAAACACATAAATCACACATACTTAAACTCGGCTATGATCTTTTGTTGTTTAGTTCCTCCCCTCCATAACCTACCTATTTGCTCCCCCCCCCGCTTTTCCCCTCTCCTTCCCCCTCTTCTTCCCCCTTCTCTTCTCCTTCCCCCTTTTCCTCCCCTTCCCCCCTTCTATTCCCCCTTCCTCTCCCTCTCCCCCTCCCCCCTTCTCCTTCCCCTCCTCCCTTCTCCTTCTCCTCTTCCCTTTACCTCTCTTCCCTTCACCTTCTTATTTCCTCCCCTCCTTCCCCTCCTCCTTCCTCTTCCCCCTCCCCCTCTCCCTTCCCTTCTCCTCCCCCTACCCCTTCCCCCTTCTCCTTTTCCCCCTCCCCTTCCCCCTTCTCCTTCTCTTTCTCCTCCCCCTCCCTCTCCCTTTCCCCCCTCTCCTCCACCATCCCCCCCCTTTTATTCACCCTCCTCCTGTAACCTCCCCCTCCTTCCACCTTCTCTTTACATCCCCACTTTTCTCCCCCTCCCTATTTCCTCTCCCCTCCCCTCTTCCTCCCACTTTCCTTTCCCCTTCCCTCCAACTTCCTCTAAAAGGAACTCTCCTTTGTGACCTGTTACGTAGAATATATTGCCTGGCTGCCTTTGAAGTTGAAAAGTATTTTTCGTTGAGTATTACCCCCCTCCTCCCTCCCCCCCCCCCACTAGTTATCAGAGCAAGACCTCGAACAATATTTCGTTTAATCTTATTCATTTATTTTTTTTTTTTGTTATATAGACTAAATATCTATATTTTTTTTGTTATATAGACTAAATTTGAAGCGTTGTCTATGTATTTTTTAAAATTTCTATTTATCATTTTATTCATTTATTTTTCTAACTGTCCTTGGCGTGGTGGAATTACATAATCTTCTCGTAAGACTTATGGTAATAGTGATTTTTGTTGATGATGTTGATGATCAGTTGCAGACGATAATGATGGTGATAGTGTATTGATGATAATGATAATTAATGATGATGATGATGATGATCACGATGGTTATGACGATGTTTATAATGATGATGATGATGATGATGATATTATCATTGCTATCATTATCATTGCTGTTATCATTGTTATTGTCATTATAATTGTTATGGTTATTATCATTATTATCAATATTATTATCATAATTATTATTATCATCATCATCATTATTGTAATCGTCATTATTGTTATATCATTATTATTATCAATGTCATTACTATTCTCATCATTATTATTATTATTTTAGTCATCATTATTGCTCTAATTAACAATGTCACTATCATCATTATCATTACCATAATCACCATTATCATCATCACTGTTGTTATTTTCCTTCTCCTCCTCATCAACTTTATCATCATTATCATTTCAATATCAATACTATTACCATTACTATTAATTAATATCAAAGTATTAATAACAACAATGATAGCAATTGCAGAGCTCATCATGATGATAAAAATGGTAATAATGATAATGATGATAATGCTCATGTTATTCATATTTTAATACCTAAGGAAATTATTAATCTTTCTATGTATCTAATTATAGATATATGCATCTGTCTATGTATCTATTTATCTAGATTCATTTTTATTTTTCTATCCATTTATCTATCTATCTATCTAGCTATCTAGCTATATCTATCTATCTATTCATTTATATCTATCTATTTATATCTATCTATCTATCCATCTATTTATTCATCTCTATCTATCTAT
>NW_028234413.1:45044497-45051997 GCF_977035675.1 Penaeus japonicus | reverse complement strand
ACACACACACACACACACACACACACACACACACACACACACACATATATATATATATATATATATATATATATATATATATGTGTGTGTGTGTGTGTGTGTGTGTGTGTGTGTGTGTGTGTGTGTGTGTGTATTAATAGATCAATAGATAGATAGATATGCATGTTTACATACACGTATACCGAGTTCTCTCACATATCCTACTGTATCTCTAATCGGTCAACCTACATGTCTCCTATCTATCTCCTACCTATCTATCTAGCTAGCTGACTAACTCTATACATAAAAAGGGAGAAATTTCCATATTAACCCAGCATTATAGATCTGAAAAAAAAACTTTATATAGAGGCGCAAAAATACCGACAAAGAAATAACAAAAAACACCCAGTTTCTTTTCTCATAAGAATGCTGGAATTCTAAGTTCGGTCGACTGGAATACTTGCAGTCCATGTTTTCATTCTAAAACTTTCGGCACTTCAAGGAAACGAACTCTTTATATGGATTCGAGGAGCTCTTAGAATTCCTCAAGTTCAGAGTGTCTTTTTTTCCCGAAAAGTTGGAAGTTTCGGAAAAAAGAGGAACGTGGGAAAATATTCTTTGTGGATCGGCTTAACAAGATTCCTTTTATTTTCTTTCTTAATTTAGAAAAAAAAGAATGGTTACACATAGTTTTGAGGATGTTTATTATGATGTAAAACCGCATTTTCAAAACTGCATATACATAACAGAATGAATAATTATCATGTAATAGGTAATAATGGTTAACATTTACAGAATAAAGACAATTGCATGCAAGAACTTCTTTATATTGGAAAAGTCTATCTTTGCAAACGCTAATGTATAGTAAGGGTTTTCAGATATAATTTCTTGTCTCGTAAGGGTAGTTTTCAGCGAGAAGACAGAGATAAAGGACGATAATGAGAATAACAGTATAAACAATATTGACAGGAAATGGAATATATGAGAAGAGACAAGAGAAGAGGAAAATAAAGCATGAGGGAAAGATCGTAAAAGAAAGAGTGAAATGGGATGAAAAATAAAGAAAGAATATGAAGGATTACATAATAAGGATTAAAAAAAAGAAAGAAAAGATATACGGACTATAAAACAACATACATTCTCAACTTCTAGAATGACTGATATTAAATACAAACGAATGCATGAGTAAATGACCCCTGTTTATATATAATACAATTATCGTTTCTAAACAAACCAAAAAACATATGAAATATCTATCCCTGTCTAACAAATGATGAGTGATATAATGCCACCTCACAAATCTTGTATCCTGGCTCCCTTCCATACGAAACCCTTTCTCATAACTGGCGAAATCAGTAACGTAGTCAGGTCACGCAGGGTCTTAGGAATGGCCCAGGGTTTTGGTGCGTCAGCCTAGGGATAAGAAATATATAGGACTAGGCCCAAAGGCACGTTCCCCCCTCCCCCCTTCCCCCTCCCTCCCCTCCCCCCAAAACTCACACGTACATACATATAGGAAGAAAAGGAGAAAACCTAATGTAATTTTTGGTTAGTTTCAGATATCTTATTTTGTTAACAATAGACATATACAGAGCTATGCTATGAAAGGAATCATCGGTTTATCACATAATATACGAGCAAATCATGCATTATTTTCATCATACTTTATTTTTGTTTGCAATGCAATATCTAGCCCGTGCAATGTGTATAAGAAAAGAAATACTACCTCCACAACGTTAATTGCTGTCCAACATTAAATTACCATTAGCTGATAAAACCCCAGATGCCAAAGTCACATACTTCTTCATTTTCTGCTAACTCCACCTGCCCTTTGAGCTTTGCAATCGCTTTCTCTTTTCCGAGTCTTCTTCCTCTTTCTTTTCTTTTTTTTTTTCTTTTTTTTATAATATATCTAAACTTTTCTCTGGTCTTGTCGCCAAAGTCTTTTTTCTCTCTTCTTTTCTATTTCTTTTTATAATATATTTAAACTTTTCTTTCTTCTTGTCGCGAAGGCCTCTCTAACTAGACATTCATTTGAAAAAAAAAAAAAAAAAAAAAAAAAGTTTTACAGCGACTTGAGACGTCTAAGTCCATTTTTTTTTTTAGAATCGAAGACATTAAGTTTGGTGAACAAGGACCTATCTTAGTGAAGTTATTTATCAAGAAGACAAACCGGATTCAAGACCATCGTAATTATGTTGTAGAAGGAAAACGATATATTACGCACGACAAGACGGATGAGGTGACTATCGGGGTACAAGCCGTAACTCCGGGTTCCGACACATACATTTTGTTAATGGCTGACAGATATCGGATATATTAGTGATACTTCCGACCTGGACTCGACTCTCTAGAAGGAAGGTTTACGTTCTGGTTAATTGTATTTCGCCTGACACGGAAACTCATAACGAACGCGGTCAGAGAGGAAGCTTATACTGTATGTCGGCTTATTGAAAACACACACACACATACACACACACACATACACACACATACACACACAAATATACATACATATATAAATAAATAAATAAATTTAAAAAAAAAATATATATATATATTGTAGTGGGTTCGTGGGGCACTCACCCTCCTACAGGAGCTGTAGAGGAGCCTTCTGCAGCAGGAAGGCGTGGAAGGGCAAGAGGGAAATCGGGCCGGCATAAAGGCAACTGACTAAGACGCTAGAATCTTTACTTTACGTTTATTTGTCAGGCACAAGCTACTACATGTATTAAAACAAACAAGGTATCACAGAACAGGCATGTAGTAGAATAAAAACTTACGCTAGAACGAGAACACGAGAAAACACACACTCCTGCCCAACCCAAGCACACAACCTTCCGCCTTGAAACCTCCTCCACAACTCAAAGATGGCGGTCTTGGAGACCCCGACATGACAGGGGGTTGCCAACTAGGAATTATTACAGGTTGTTTGTGCTTGGATTGGGTGCTCCTTCTCCTCCTTCTCCACAGCCTAAAATACTCCTGGAGGTGGGGCGTTTGACAAAGCGCCCCGAAGGGCGTCGCCAAAGGGCGTGACGGGGGAGTACAAAAATAAAAGAACAGGGACGCAAGGCACCCGTCACCCGTTCGCATACGCGCGAACCCATAGCGTTCGCGTAAAAATTACGTTACTCTACAGCCCCTCCCCGGGGAACAGAAAACGCCACACCTCCAGAAGTGCCAGTACCCAACTAAAATGTTATGAAAAATATTAAATATAAAATAAAATATAAAATACACTTTCAATATAAAATTTCACAATGTTAAAAAAAATGTATAAACTTCAAACTACAATAAAATATAAAATCAAGACTAGAACATTGAACACAGAAAAGTAAAAACAAAATAGCACCAATAAACAAAGTAAAAATCACATTCTTCAATGTTCATAAATATATCGCACTTGGTCGCACTCTTCGAGGTAGTCGACCTCAGCGGCAGGGAGAAATGGACGGAGTTGATTGGCGTGGACCCTGACGGCACGATGTGGGGGCCGTAGGTCAAGGATGTCGTAGCTGACAGGCCCAAGTCGCTTCTGGACACGACAGGGTCCAAGCCAGCGGTCACCAAGAGGCCCACGGTTCCCTTGGACCTTACGTAGCACCAGGGAGCCCTGCACTCTCTGCAGCACAGGTAACATCTGTCTCCTGCTGGCGGGCCGTGTCCAGCTCTGGCGTCTCAGGGAACACGAAGAAGTCGTCGTCCTCGTACCCAAAATCAAGGCAGGCTGCAGAGCTGTCGTAGTCGTCATCAAGGAACTCGCCCTCGAGCTCCACCTCAGATGGAGTGACCGTAGCCTGTGAGAGTTCCCTGGAAGACTCGCAGTAAGGGGTGTTAGGAACTGTAGGAGAGGGGGAGGTGCAGACAACCTCCTCGGGTCCCAAGAATGAGGCGTACCCTAGTACAGCACCTGGGCGTAGCTTGCGTGGCTTAGGGTGGGGGTTGACAACCCACACACTTGAACGACGTCCTTGGACAGTAACCAAAGTGCGGGGTACTGTGAGGCGGTCTGTGCTGGCCTCAATAACAGCCAGGCATGTGTCATCTGGTGCGCTGCGCGTAACTGTGGCAGCAACAAACTTCCCTGATTTTGCTTCCACCATTGTTTCCTCGGCCACATGGACAGGCGAGACAGTTACCTGTCCAGAATTCGGCAGCAGTTCAGGGTCCTCCAGGGTTGCTGGCGACGCCCGAGGAATTTCATGACAGGCAGGGACATGCTGTGCCTCTGCATTCCCACGGGTATAGGTGATCCCATGACGGCAGCCATCCAACTCCAGCCAGCTCTTGTCAGGTTCATGGCCAAAGACGAGACGAACAGGAAGCCGCTGAAGGAGGTCCATCCCCAGGAGCAGGTCCCCTGGAAAGCGGAGGCCCTCAACGACACAGGTCCGGTGGGTGACAGTCAGCGTAGAATGGATGGTGAAGGGAAGGTCCACCTCCGCCGTGACTGGGGCTGGCTGGCCTGAAACTCCCTGCAGCGCTCTTTGGCTAGAGTGCAGGCGTACCCCAGGAAGACGCGCTAGGGACTCCCTCTTCATCATTGTCACCTCTGAACCTGTGTCGACGAAGCAGGAGAATTGCCTACCTCCGACTTCGAGGACTATGAGGGGGCGTCCTCGGAACTGCGGTGGAGTCGACTGGCTGCTGAGATCCCGGCTCGTAGCTACGGCCGCCCGTGGGTCGGGAGTCTGCCTCCGAGCGGCGTTGGGAAAAGGGACAAGAGACCTTGAGGTGCCCCGACTCACCGCAACGGTAGCATCGACCCCGTCCTGCCCGGCACTCGCTGGTATGGTGGCCTCCCATCCTGTGAAAATCACACCAGGGGCGCTGTCTGTTGTCCCTGCGACGTGGGGAAGGGGAGCGGCGAGGTGAAGCAGGGGCCTCGGCCGATCTCCTTACCAGCGGAGGACCATTAAGCGAGGTGTTCTCAGGGGCCTGGATGACTGGGGCCGCTTGTGGCAATATGTCCCTGTAATACTCCAGGCCGGGGATGGTTACTTCTAAGTGCTGACCTGGATTATACGCACCCAGGGCCATCCTGTCGTCCCGCATGCCATGCTGAGATGTCCACAGCCTGGACGACTGCCGGAGGAGCCCGTGGACGTCTGGTAGGGAATGCCTTGCTCCGACTACAGAGTCCCAAACCAGCTGGCACTTCTCCGCCATGGCACGGGTGGAAGGGAAATCGTGCCATAAGAGCTGCTGGCGGAGCCACCCTGGAAGCCCATCCCGGAAGGTACGCTGCATCAGGCTCTCCGCATTCCCGATGTCCAGGGGGTAATCACGAGCGCCCTGCTGCACGGCCAGCGCTACAGCACGATAAAAATCCAGAGGTCCTTGGCCAACCGCCATCCTGGCTCGAGCCAGCATATCGAAGAAATGCTTGGCCGTAGAGACACCTCTGAATTGCTCGCGGAGTCGTGCTTTGAAGTCAACCCAATCCCGGATATGGGCGAACCCAGGACTGTTGAGCACTGACCATGCGTACCCCCTTACCCGGCTGCGTGCCATCCGGATGTAGGCTTCCGATGTTGCTGGCAGGGTGGCCAGCTCTATACTGGAGATCCAGGACTCCAGCTCCTGGCTCTGCTGGATGCCCTGAGTCGAAGGAGTCTCGCCACAGAAAAAAGGCACCTCGTCTCGTCCACTGCCATAAAATGGACGAGTCCAGCTGTGGTCGCCTAGGTGAACTGGAGGTGCATGCGGGTTGGCGAATGAGTGGAAGGCTGAAGGCTGGGAGGCTAGAGGCTGAGAGGCTGGAGGCTGAGCTTCACGTGCAGTGGAGATTGGAGGCTGGGTCTCAAGAGACGGGTACGGTCGCTGTGAGGGGGCCCCGTAGGACGTCCCAAGGTGGCGCACGGGCGGTTGAGGCACAGGTTCAGCCATGAAGGAAGCAGGCGGCTGCGGGGGCAGTCTAGCTGCAGACTGAGCACTCTGGTCCCGCGCTGAAGCGATCCCAACCTGGCGGGGACCCATGAGGTCCACGTCAGCGGCAGGTTGACTCCCAGACAGGAGCGGGGCAGAGCGTTGTGGAAGGCGAGGCTCTGCAGGCACCGCTGGAGGCAGATGGGAGGATTGCTCGGGGTCCTCTCCGAGGCAGGGCTGAGCTGAGGGTAGCGATGGCGGAGGGGCAGCAGAGGCCGGAGCAGCATCCTCGGTAGCCGTAGAGGGCCCAACAGGCTGGCTCTTCAGGAGGGAAGCCAGAGCCTGCATCTGCGCCTGCATGCGTCCCTCCAGGTGTTCCTGCATGCGGGCGAGCTGCCTACCCATTTGTGCCTCGAGCCGATCCACCAACCTGGCCTCCATGAGCTGCAAGCCGCTCACATCACTGCTGGCGGGTGACCCACTGTCCGAGCGTGCAGTCCCAGCAGCACCTGCACTACGGGCAACAGTGAGTCCTGGGTCCACCCCAAGGCGGGGTCCTTCGAGAAGGACTGCCTCCTCAGGGGTAGGCGGGCGCGACCCAGCCTGTGGTGCCTTGGGGCGCACCATGGTCCAAGGTGCACGTGGACGCACCTACACTAAAACAGGACAGCTAAAAACGGAACACTAAAAACAGAACACTAAAAACAAATACAAAAACATAAATAAGAAACCAGCGTTAAATGCTGCAATAAAATCTATACATAAAAAAAGACAATATCAATTAAGCTGTAAAAAAGACAAGTTAATAAATACAGTAAAATACAATTAAAATGCTGGAAATAAAATGGGCACTGGCATATAATAAGACAAAATAATCACAGTAAAAACCCCATTAAAGTTTTAAAAATACAGAAAACAAGTTATAAAATTAAGAAAAACTGATAAAATTCTAAAGTTAAATCTCAAATGGCACTAAGACAGAAAATGCAATAAAAAAAATGACCAGTAAAATCTTTAAAAAAGCAAGCAAACTCAAAACTGTAAAATTACTTTAAGTTGAAAGCTTTAAAAAAAGTTACTATAAAAGCAATGAACTAAAATGTAAAAACTGGCTGAAGGCCTTTAAAAAAATTATACATAAAAGAAACAAGCATAAAAACGACAAAACATAAAAAGATATCAATGGCAACGAGACATGTAAACAAAGCGAGAGGCCGTGGATTCGGAGGCAAAAATAATAAAAAAGAACCTCACGATCCACTCGCTGCCAACCACCTTTACTGTAGTGGGTTCGTGGGGCACTCACCCTCCTACAGGAGCTGTAGAGGAGCCTTCTGCAGCAGGAAGGCGTGGAAGGGCAAGAGGGAAAACCGGGCCGGCATAAAGGCAACTGACTAAGACGCTAGAATCTTTACTTTACGTTTATTTGTCAGGCACAAGCTACTACATGTATTAAAACAAACAAGGTATCACAGAACAGGCATGTAGTAGAATAAAAACTTACGCTAGAACGAGAACACGAGAAAACACACACTCCTGCCCAACCCAAGCACACAACCTTCCGCCTTGAAACCTCCTCCACAACTCAAAGATGGCGGTCTTGGAGACCCCGACATGACAGGGGGTTGCCAACTAGGAATTATTACAGGT
>NW_028234413.1:44990097-45024397 GCF_977035675.1 Penaeus japonicus | reverse complement strand
TATTGCATAAAAATAGATAATAGATAAATAGATAAAGTGAATGAAGAAAAGGTCTCGAGGAATATTTCAAACAACCTGAATAACGAAACAGTGTTTTATGCTCCAAATTGATCGTAACTGATTAATAATAACGATTGTAATAATACTAATAATGACAATTGTAATAATATGAATGATCATAAACGAGTGGAAAACAACCACCCAATCGGACCAACCACAACCTCATACAGATCTGAACCAACTTATAATCCAGAGGCCTGTGCTGCCTTCCCTGCGTGACTGCCGACCGGAGTGACCTTTGACCTCGAGAGGGGGACGTTATCTCCCAAGAGAACGCTCGTCAACCGCCAAACACGAGCAAGTGCCAAGGGCACCTGTTAACTTTTCCCGAGAAAAGATTTTTCTTTCCTTTTTAATTTGATTTCCATCCTTAATAGGTATGTCGTTGTTCATTATATATATATATATATATATATATATATATATATATATATATATATATATATATATATATATATTATTTAATCATAATAATTGTAAGTAGAACTATTCGAGTTATTTGCATTTTCGTTAATAAGGCTATTAAACGCAATACATCAGCTTATGTTTAACAAATATTTGTTTGTTTGTTTTTCTCTTCCTCTCTGTCCTTTATCTGACTTTTTCTTCATTCCTATCTTCTGTCTGTCTGTTTCACCCCTTCCCCTTCCTCTCCCCCCTCTCTCTCTGTCTCCATCCTTCGTCTTTCTTTCACTCTCTACTTCTATTTCTCTCTTTAATTTTCTATCTCTCTCCCTTCTTTCTCTCTCCACCCTCTCTCTCAAACAATATCGTGCTTTCCCTTCCACTTTCTCTATTTTTTTCATTCTCTCTCTCTCTCTTTCTCTGTCTTTCTATTTATCTCCCTTTCCCTCTTTCCCCATACTTTATCTTACTCTCCCTTACATCCTTTCTTCTGTTTGACTGTTTCACCCCCCTTCCCCTTCCTGTCTTTCTCATTTTCTGTCTCTTTGTTTCCCCCCCTCCCCCCCCCCCTTTTTTTTTCTCTCTCTCTCCTTATCTCATTTATTTTAAATCTCCCTCCCTCCCCCTCTTTCTCGCAACCAATATCGCGCTTTCTCTTCCTTGAGTAAAAAATGATTCTAAAACTTTTCTTCGCTCTTTAATTCTCTCTTTCTCTCTCTCTCCCTCCCTCCCTCCCTCCCTCCACCCCCCCTCTCTCTCTCTCTCCTTCATGTTACTAAAAGTGATCAATGAACAGAGACACAAGATGGCAAGAAATGCAGTTTATGTTGATGGTTATAACTCTAGATACCTGCTCTCTCCACAAGTTAGAATAATAAATATAGTTTTTGTACTAAGTCTACTTTCATAAAACTTTTGATTAAGATAAAATTAGTCTCTCCTCATCTTTTCCTCTTCCGTGTTTTTATTAAAAGAAAAAAACATGTATTATGCGAAAAAGTACATCTATCTTATGGTAATTTTTTATTTGTTTCTAATACTAATGATAATAAAGATGTTAATAATAATATTGATACTAATATACAATAGATGATAAGAACAAGAATGGCAGTAATGGTGATGGCAATAATTACAATAAAATCTGTTAAATAATGGTAATGCAAATACGAACAAATAATCATAATGACCAAATTTTTCAGGGAATAATAATGTTTATGATAATAATGCTGATAATGTTTCAATAATGATAGTTGAAGGGTTTGTATCGCATGCTTTTATCTATATTTCTATAAGCTTTTTAGTTCTTGAATTTATTTAACCTAGATTTACCGTTTTTGTTCATCTGTCCATTAACTTTGACGAATTCTTATGAGTACTTAACACTTAATTTATCTACTTCAAAATTTATAGATTTAATTAATAATTATAACGTAAAATACGTCCACATGAATATTTATCATCAATGACTGAGGATTTAAACTCAAATCTTATTTATGTAAAATGGGAGACAAGTGCAAAGACGTGATCATTATGACAACGCTATTGCTGAGGTTATTCTTGTAGTAAAAATTACGATGATAACTATGATGATGATGATCATACTGACAACAATGATAGAAATTATATCAGGAATAACAGCAACAAAGATTGAAATGACAATAAGAATTACCTAACTGTTAATAACAATGATAATGAGGATGATAATGATACTACTCACAATAATAATAGTAATAAAGTATAATGATAAAAAAATGAACAGAAATATGAATTAGAAGGGAGTAAGGAGCAAGAAAAAAAAATACAAAAACAAAGAAAAAAAGACACTTATGTCATCCCTAGTGCTTATCTATGCAAAGATAAAAGTAAAAAATCCTGACCTTCTTAATGATTCCTTCAACTATCCGTTCTATCTATAGCATACTATCCATACTATATTCATACTATCCTACTATTTCTACTATTCTGATTGTGGGATTATGAGGGGGAGGGGGAGGGGGAGGAGTGGTGTCATTCTGATGATTTGCCATAATGGCAATGTTAATAAGGATAATGGCAATAGTAATAATCTAAATGCTAATGATAATGGTGATAGTGGTGATGATGTTGATAGAGATAATCATTATAATGATATTTAATAATTATGGTGACATTGATAAAATAGCGATAGTGAGATATTTAATAATAATTAGGTTAATAATACTGATGATAATGATGATTATAAAAATGAATAATGTTTTATCTAAAATGACAATGATATCATTATAGTAATAGTAATAGGGATAATAACAACTACAGTAATAATGATAACGATAGTGATAATAATTAGGATGATAATGATAATCACAATAGTGATAAAAAACAAACAATGATAATGATAATTTATTATTAATAACAACAGTACGGAAGATTTATTTTATATGGATTTTTATATATTTTTCAGTATACTTATCTTTATAATGATAATTACAATGATAATGATAATAATAATGATAATGATAATTATAATGATTATGATAATAATGATAATAATATTAATCATAATGATGATTATAATAATAAGGATAGTAAATGATAATAAGAATAATAATGTGAATAATACTGGTAATGATGGAAATGATTTCAACAATAATTGAAATGATATTGATCGTGTTTATGGTAATCATAATATAAATAATAATCTAATGATAATAACATTATAGTGATGATGATATAGGTATATAATAGTGATAATGATAAAAAATATAATAATGACATTGATAATGGTGACTGGCAGTGATGATGAAAATGATGATGATGACATTATTAACATTGATAATGGTAATGAAATTGTTAATAATTATGACAACAATGTTATGAATAATAACATTAGTTATAAAAATAACCAAAAAAATGTTAACAGAAATAACTATGGAAATACTAATAACAATAGTAAGTTTAATACGAATATTGATAATAATAGGAAGAATTATAACAACAATAGTAAAAATATTTGAATTAAAGATAAATATATCAGTGATACTACTAATAATGATAAACTTAAATTAATGTGATACTAGCCATAATTACAATTACAATGTTAATGATATTATTGATAAAGGAAGTGCTAACAACAATAATGATAATTATGATACACGTAATAATGAATTAGTATTGTTATCAATGATAGTAATAGCAATAATGTTTGTCGAAAGTAATAACAACAATATTTATAATAATGAAATAATGATAATGAAATAGTGTGTGAATGGTTAACTATGTATAATATCATAAATGAATTATAAATATCTGTTAATTCATTCATTCATTCACAGTTGTCTCTTCATTTATTTCATTCTGTCCATATTTATGATAAATATCTATCGGTTTTTATTGAATATTTACCTGCTTACTTCAGTCTTTGGTATGTTTTTTTTATAATTTATTTTATACTTTTGTTTGAATAATATAGATTTTTTTCTTCTAAAAATGTAACTGAAAGCCAAAGCTCAATGATTATATATAATAAATGACTGAGATTTTAATTTTTTTTTTTTTTTTTTTTTTTTTTTTTAACGTAAAAGGGAGACAAATACCAAGATAGGATTATGAGGCCATCGATATAATTGCTTTTACAGTTGTAGTAATAAAGACAATAGCAACGATGATGATGATGGTAACAACAATTATGATAATAATGATGATACTGGAAACAACATTGATGCTAATGCTGACTGTAATGATTATAATTTCTGTAATGATAGAACAGTAATAAAAATGATAATGATAATATGATAATAAAACTAGTATATAAGAAAAATTATATTAATGATGATAATACCAATACTTAATAATAATGATAAAAAGAACAATAAAGATCATACAAATAAACATGACACGAATCCAGAACAACAGTGATAATGCTGATAATTAAGCTTAATGATTCTGATATATTGATTAGAGGGTTGACTTCATATGTTTATTTTCTATTTTTTATTTTATTATTATTTTTATTATCATTATTGTTTTTGTGTGTGTGTGTTCTTGTCTGTTTATTCATCCAATGATAATGATAATGAGGATAATGATATCAATAAAATGATAATGATAGTAATGAAATTATAATAATAGCAGCAAAAATGGTAATGGTAGCAATAAAAATTATGATGATAATTGCGAATAAGAAAAACAATGATGATCATAGAAAAACTAATAATAGTGATAATACTACTATTATTAATATGATAAGTGTGTGTCGTGTTCATATGATTATGTCTTATCTGTCTATCTATATACCTGTCTGTGAATTCACACATTCATTCATTTAAACGTATCTATCTATCTATCTACTTTTTCTGGTCGTCTACTTATAAACTTATGGCACATACTTACCATTATTCAATTTACTTATCCACTTATTGAATAACTTACATGTTTTATTCACTCATCAATTTATTTATAAGAAGTATCTGGATTGCAAATAGCTGATATATATATATATATATATATATATATATATATATATATATATATATATATATATTTTTTTTTTTTTTTTTTTTTTTTTTTTAATAAAATGTTTCGATTTAAACTTGGCAATTATTATTGATGCAATGTTATACTTAAATTTATATATTTTTTTTATACCTCAATACATTGCTTTTATTGCGATTATTTCTATTACAATGGCAGTTATAGCGTAATATTGATGATGATTATGATAGTGATGGTGATGATGATGATGATGATGATATTAGGAACAATAACAAATGATAATGACAGTGATGATAATCCGAATGCTAATAATAATGATAATGATCATCATGACAAGCCTACTTCTACTGATATTTGACAATAAAAAAAAAGGACAATGACACAATAATAATACCAATAAGGATATTAACAATGTTGATAGTAATACTAATAGTTATTATCGTAATAATATTGATAACATTAGTCCTAATAGAATTAATAGTGTTTGGAGGGTTGACTTTGTATATATTTAATCATCGGTGTTCGTCCATTTTTTTTTTTCGTCCATCTGTTTGTTTACTTATAACACACTTCTCGCTATTTAATTTCTTTGTCTATTAAGTGATTTAGACATTTGACTTCAATAATAGTGAGTTACACTGAATAATCTTTCATTTTAATTAATGATTACTGGTCTTGTTTACCTCTTCATACAATGAAAAATATTACACCTACAAAAAACCCTATTCTTCAGAACTAAGAAAATATGATATAGAAACCGACTGAGAACTTAGAACCAAAAAAATTAAATTAATGACACGTAAAATTGGAAGACGAATATGATCATTATGCCATCGCTATTGCTGTTATGTTGTAGTTATAATGACAATAACAACGATAGTGATGATGGCTGTGATATGACGATGGTGATGATGATGATAATAATTAAATCAAGAAATGCTAATATTTAATGATAAAAAAACACAATGATGATGATAACAATATAATAATACTAATGATAGTGATACTAATAACGACAAGCTTAATAATGACAAAAGCAAAAATTGCAACGATAAAAACGGTATAGATATTATCAGTAATCGAAATCCTAACAGTAATAATGATAATGAAAATTTACTGATCAAATGATAATGATACTAATACTTTTAATAAGTAAGAACAATGATTAGAATAACGCCTCTCCTGTAGTGGTTGTGGTTTCCTTTGGCTCTAGCTATGTGGTCGTTGACATCCTATCGGCGTTTGGTGAGCGCGGGACACAAGGAAGTCCTGTGGGTGATGCGGAAACACATGTTAGGGGCTGAATGTGGGGCCATGTGGTGCGGGTGGCTATGCGGGGTCGGTCGGTAACAGCAGCTGCCATAGGGGCGTATACCGCATGCCAATTTTAGAACTGTTCTGTAACCATTAACAACAGCGATAGCAATCATTGCTTTACAGATATCTGCTTCCTCTTCAAAATAAAATAATACCGATGATTTTGAGAGTCGTCAGTAATGAAGTATGTATAAACAGCGTGACTGCCGACCGGAGTGACCTTTGACCTCGAGAGGGGGACGTTATCTCCCAAGAGAACGCTCGTCAACCGCCAAACACGAGCAAGTGCCAAGGGCACCTGTTAACTTTTCCCGAGGAAAGATTTTTCTTTCCTTTTTTATTTGATTTCCATCCTTAATAGGTATGTCGTTGTTCTTTTTTTTATTTAATTATCTTAATGATTGTAAGTAAAACGATTCGGGTTATTTGCATCTTCGTTAATAAGGCTATTAAACGCAATAAATCTGCTTATGTTAAACAAATATTTGTTATTTCCTTTTTCTCTTCCTCTCTGTCCTTTATCTGACTTTTTCTTCATTCCTACCTTCTGTCTGACTGTTTCACCCCCTTCCCCTTCCTCTCCCCCCACTCTCTCTATCTCCTTCCTCTGTCTTTCTTTCACTCTACTTCTATTTCTCTCTTTCATTTTCTATCTCTCTCCCTTCTTTCTCTCTCAAACAATATCGTGCTTTCCCTTTCACTCTCTTTTTTCATTCTCTCTCTGTCTATCTTTCTATCTATCTCCCTTTCCCTCTTTCCCCATACTTTATCTTACTCTTCCTTACATCCATTCTTCTGTTTGACTGTTTCACCCCCCTTCCCCTTCCTGTCTTTCTCATTTTCTGTCTCTTTGTTTCCCCCTCTCTCTCCTTTCCCCCCCCCCCCTTTTTTTTTCTCTCTCTCCTGATCTCATTTATTTCAAATCTCCCTCCCTCCCCCTCTTTCTCGCAACCAATATCGCGCTTTCTCTTCCTTTTCCATTCTCTCTCCCTCTCTGAGTAAAGACTTCGGAAATTGGTCCTTATGCATCTCAATCTCTCTCAATATCATAATTGTGCCACGTTTCCTTTTCCTTTTATTTTCATTTTCATTCTTAATAGGTATGTCGTTGTTCAAATGTCTTCATTCATTTATATCAAATGTAATGAATCTGCTTATGTTAAACAAATATTAATCATTAGGTAAATTTTAGTATTGAAATATATCCTGTTCATCATCTGAAATTAATTAATCAATATATAATCAACGTCAACCAACTTTGTATTTAACAAATCAATAATAGTTAAATAGCTAGTTAATAGTTTATGAGTAAAAAATGATTCTAAAACTTTTCTTCGCTCTTTAATTCTCTCTTTCTCTCTCTCCCTCCCTCCTCTCTCTCTCTCTCTCTCTCTCTCTCTCTCTCTCTCTCTCCCTCCCTCCTCCCCCCCCCCTCTCTCTCTCTCTCTCTAATTCCTAAGTTAATAAAAGTGATGAATGAACAGAGACACAAGATGGCAGGAAATACAGTTTATGTTGATGGTTATAACAACTCTAGATACCTGCTCTCTCCACAAGCTAGAATAATTAATATAGTTTTTGTACTAAGTCTACTTTCATAAAACTTTTGATTAAGATAAAAAGAGTCTCTTCATCTTTTCCTCTTCCGTGTTTTTAATAAGAGAAAAAAAAAACATGTATTATGCGAAAAATACATCTATCTTATGGTATTTTTTATTTGTTTCTAATACTAATGATAATAAAGATGTTAATAATAATATTGATACTAATATACAATAGATGATAAGAACAAGAATGGCAGTAATGATGATGGCAAAAATTACAATAAAATCGGTTAAATAATGGTAATGCTAATACGAACAAATAATCATAATGAACAAATTTTTCAAGTAATAATAATGTTTATGATAATAATGCTGATAATGTTTCAATAATGATAGTTGAAGGGTTGATATCGCATTCTTTTATCTATATTTCTATAAGCTTTTTAGTTCTTGAATTTTTTCATTCATCTGTCCATTAACTTTATGCGAATTCTTAAGAGTACTTATTATTATTTTTATCTACTCTAAAATTTATTACCTAATTATTCACATTTAACGTAAAGTACGTCCACATGAATATATATTGTCAAGGACTGAGGATTTAAATTCAAATCTTATTTATGTAAAATGGGAGACAAGTATAAAGACGTGATCATTTTGACAACGCTATTGCTGATGTTATTCTTGTAACTTACGATGATAACTATGATGATGATGATCATACTAACAACAATGAAAGAAATTGTATCAGGAATAACAGCAACAAAGATTGAAATGACAATAAGAATTACCTAACTGTTAATAACAATGATAATGAGGATGATAATGATACCATTCACAATGATAATAGTAATAAAGTTTAATGATAAAAAAACGAACAGAAATATGAATAAGAAAGGAGTAAGGAGTAAGAAAAAAAAATACAAAAACAAAGAAAAAACGACACTTATGTCATCCCTAGTTCTTATCTATGCAAAGATAAAGGTCGAAAATCCTGACCTTCTTAATGCCTTCTCCAACTATCTGTTCTATCTATAGTATACTATCTATACTATATTCATACTATTATTATATTTATATTATTCCTACTATTTCTACTATTCTGATTGTGGGATTATGAGGGGAGGAGGGGGAGGGGGAGGGGGGGGAGGGAAGAGCGGTGCCATTCTGATAATTTGCCATAATGGCAATGTTAATAAGGATAATGGCAATAGTAATAATCTAAATGCAATTGATAATGGTGATAGTGATGATGATGTTGATAGAGATAATCATTATAATTAATATCTAGTAATTATGATGACATTGATACAATAGCGATAGTGATATAAATAATAATGGTAATGTTAATAATACTGATGATAATGATAATAATAACAATGAATAATGTTCTATCTGAAATTACAATGACATCATTATAGTAATAGTGATAATGATAATAGTAACTACAGTAATAATGATGACGATATTGGTAATAATTAGGATGATAATGATAATCACAATGGTGATAAAAAAAACAATGATAATGATAATTTATTATCAATAACAACGGTACGGAAGATTTATTGTATTCTTATATATTTTTCAGTATACTTATCTGTATAATGATAATAACAATGATAGTAATAATAATGATAATGATAATAATAATGATAATGAAAATAAAAATGATAATGATAATAATGACAATGATAATAATAATGATAATGATAATATTGATAATATTAATCATAATGATGATTATAATGATAAGGATAGTAAATGTTAATAAAAAAAAAAATCTGAATAATACTGGTAATGATGGAAATGATTTCAACAAAAATTAAGCTTATATTGATCGTGTTCATAGTAATCATAATATAAATAATAATCTAATGATAATAACATTATAGTGATGATGATATATGTATATAATAGTGATAGTGATAATCGAGATAATAATGATAATGTTATAATAATAATAATAGTAATGATAATGATAGTGATGATGATAGTAGGATAGAATGGGCCCCACCGGGCCACTGATTATTGATTTTTTCCGGGGGGGGGGGGGGGGGGGGGGGGTGTGGTTTCCCGGGGGGGGGGGGGGGGGTTTGTTTTTCTCGGGGGGGGGGGGGATATTGATTTTTCGTTGAGTATTGATTTTTTTTTTTTTTTTTTTGGGGGGGGGGGGGGGGGTAATATTATTGATTTTTTTCATTGATTTTTTTTTTTTTTTTTTTTTTGGGGGGGTAATATTATTGATTTTTTTCATTGATTTTTATTTTTCGGGTGGGTTATGTAATATTATTGATTTTTTTCCATTGATTTTTATTTTTCGGGGTGGGTTATGTAATATTATTGATTTTTTTATTGATTTTTATTTTCGGGTGGGGGGGGGGGGGGGGGGGGTTGGGGGGGTGGGGGTTATAATATTATTGATTTTTTCTGGGGGGGGGGAGGTGGGTAACAGGGTTGTGGTATGTTTATTATTGATTTCTCCTTGGGTATTGGGTAGGGGTATGTCATTTTCTTTTATTTTCTTTTCTTTTAAGGGGTAGGGGTATGTAATATTTTTTTTCCCTCTAATTTTAATCTTTGGGTATATTCGTGGGGGTATCAAGGCTCTGGGTTGGGGTATATACGTACATGGGTATAAAGTATTTCTATAATGTCTTAAAGTGTCGAAAGGTAAGGATAATTTAAAATCGTAACTGAAATAGTAATTAAACTTGAATAAATGAAGGTGTACATTATCAAATAGTATCATTATAATTAAAGGTATTATAGGTACGTTAAATGGTATGAAAAAATGAATGAATAAAGGAAGGAGGAAAGAGAGAGAGAGGATATAATGACTCATGTGTATTGAATGGACACAGTATGTTTTCTCATGGGTAACATGTTCGTACAGGTATGTCGCAATCAATCGATTGCTTACGTCTGTAACATGTTTCTGCAGAATCATTCCGATCGATAAAGGATTGCTACACGTTACGTACGCACACACTCACACACATACCTATACGCACGGTCAGAGTCGACTGACATTGAGAGTAAAAGGGAAAAAAAAAAAAAAAAAAAAAAAAAAAAAAAAAAAAAAAACAAGGACGCGGGGGAGGAGATATTCATGTCATGGAACAGTAACAACCTACAGTTCATTTTCAACAGAAGTAAATGTAGCGTCCTTGGATTAACAGCGAATAAAAGTCAACACAAAGTGACCGCATTACTGTTAGTAACCTATGGGAGTTTCGATCTAAAGGACATCAGCAACATTCCCATATATGGCGACGAATGATAATAATGATCATTACAGTACTATAAAACAGCGTCGAAGAGAGCTTTCTGGAACATTCGACGAATTCAGAACTTACTTATAGTGTGTTCGTGTGAGTTGTCAAAATTACCTCCCATCACAATAATGAAGACAATGGTAAGTATTGTAATTAATGTCGTTCTTCGTATAAGTATCTTAATATATAGTAGTAGTAATAAAGAAGAGTAATGTTGGTATTATAATAATAATAATAAGTAGTAGTAAAACTAGTATCTTCTCCCTTCTCTAACTGTATGATAATTTTCTTACAATTATCACTCACAGGTGAAACAGATAATACTGCAAATGAAAGACAACAATCACCTTCACCACAAGCTGGACCAAGTGGTTATCACCCACGTCAACAACAACAACAACAACAACAACAACAACATCAACAACAACTATATCAACGTGAGTATAATATATTTACTAATATTATTACCTTCATCATATTGTTATTTTATATCGAGGTTATCAGTAATAATTGTATTTTAAATACTAATTCTGATTCGATATCTCTCTCTCTCAGAGGAAAGAAATGGATATACGAGGGTAAGACATCAGCATCAACATCAACGACGATCACTGTCACCACAACCAGGACCAAGCGGCTATCAACAACAACAACAAATAACAGAAGATAATCGTGAAGAAATAGAAATAATGATGATGACGACAATGTCATAAACCCAAACCTGGTGAGTCAAAAATCTGCCTTTAGAGGGTATTACAACAAATATGTATATAACGTCCGCCTAGTGTTACTAGAGATCCACTAGATTATCTAAGAAAATATAAACACTTTTTTATCAAGAACTTTATAAAGCATTCATCAATCCAAGACGTCAGTTAACCTCATGAAAGTCTTTGGTCAAATGCAAATTACTTTAGTGAAATCTTCAACACTAGGTGAAGACACTTACCAGGATTTCTGGGTAGGATTCAGGGCACGAGTCATCACCGTTGATGAAATTTTCAATCTGCTTGAGAGATGGATTGAGCATCTCCATCGTAGACTCGAGACCATGACAAATGAACTCGAAGGGTCCGGTTTCATTATTCATAAGGTTAGGGGTTTACATATTAATGTAGCTCATCACATTCTTCAGCAAAGGTTAGGGTCGTTTGTACCATACCCAGCGGGTGTCCGTGGCAGTGAAAGTATATTTAACCCCAAAAGTAAAAATATGTCCTGCGTCATTCAATGCATTGCGGGTTATAGAATACATAAAGTAAAGGAAAAAACATCCTGGAGTAAAATTCTTAAGTCGGTCGAGTCCAATAAAATATGTCATAGACACGTAGACTTTATTGGTGTTTCTTACAATAAAGTGGGAGGATTTGGGGAGGAAACTCGAAAGGCTTAACAAGGTATCGTTATATATCTATACCCTACAACAAGAGGACTCAGTTAAGGTGGGAAAGGGAGATATCTACTCTCCCTTGCTAGAAAGGGAACGACTCGTTATCATGAAATTATTCATCTTCTTCTTCTCGGGGCAAGGTGTTGTGAACACATAGCTCTCATTAAAGATTTCGAGACTTACTTTGTAAACCTCACTCGAAGAAAAAACTATACCACCAGGACATTATCTATGCTTTATTTGCTTCTCTATAATGTCAGAGTCTATAAAATCAAAGAAATCACACATTTGTGATTGTGAACAAACTCAGACATTAAAATTCCCAACTCAAGGTGAGGTTCTCAAATTCAAAAATTACGGTTATACTTATCCCCTCTCATCTCGCTTTCTTCGATTTTGAGACGGGTATTAGACCGAGAGGAGAAGAGGAGGAAGAGGAGGAGGAGGAGGAATTACCTTATACACCATGACAATTGCTCGTCATTTCCCTCTCGCTTACTCTTATCTTATCATTAGTAAAGATGGACGAGTCGTGAAAAAACGAAGTCACCTCGGTCTCGACTCAGTCAATCATTTCGTAAGGTCGTTACAGCGTGACTGGCTCGAAATAAAGACTACCATCCCTTCTTACTCAATTAATATGACGGTAGAAATGGAACAGGAGTTTTTAAGACAGACTCATTGTCAGTTATGTCACGAACAATTCAGTAATACAAAGCGTCCACAGAGACATCACGACACTCGCGCTCTCACAATAATTACATTGGTGCTACTGCCCCGGTGCAATTTTCAGTGTATCAATGCAAGGAAACACCTCATAGCTATCGCTCACAACAGGTCATTTGATTGGGCTTTAATTTTAGAACACCTAAACGAGGGTATTACACCATCGACATATTAGGCAAATCGACAACCAACTTTTTTAAAGTTCAAATTGGTAATATCATATTTCGAGATTCCCTCGCTATAAAGAATTCCTCCTTGGCAAGTCTCGTTGAGAGTCACATAGCTCTAAATACAATACCGTCTACGCTCACGCCAGGGTGGATTATTTGCCTGATAGTGCGGGAGGCGTCGTTTGTCGTGAGAGGCAGATCTTCTGTTACGATTACATAAATACGTTCAGTCGACTGCAGAGACGTGTCTTCCCAATCGCTCGGCATTCGAAATACTTGAAGCAGAGCGATATATGGAGAGTGATTTATCAACACGCTCAACGGGTGTGGGAAATAACTAATTGTCAATCGTTGGGGGATTATCTGTTGCTTTACTGTAACTTGGATGTCGGTCTCCTAGCTGACGTATACATGAAATACAGGAACACACTTTACGACTTCTACGGTCTCGATGTCTCCCATTACGTTTCCATTTCATCTTACTCCTATGATGCTTTTCTCAAGTATACGGGTACATCACTCGATTCCCCGCACGACCCCGATTTTTACCGTTTGGTTAAGCGAAATGTAAGGGGAGGATTCGTCACCTGTGTCACACCACATCTCGAGGCAACAATCGAACGTCCACTCCAAATGGGTTAAAGAGACACATATTGTATTTAGACTTTAATAGTCTTTACGCAACCGTAATGTGTTCCTTTTTCCCAAGGGTGGTATAATGAAACTGAATGCGGATGAGGTTGACAAATTTTTAAGGGTGGGGTTCATGAATCATAACACGGAGGGGGAGATAGGTTATTGGGTGCACCTAAACACCAAGGATATTTCACCAGACGTGGCGCGAGTAACGGATGAATTCCCCTTATGTCTCACCCATCTAATATCGGGGAAAACTTACTCTCTCCTTATAGTAAGCAGATACTGCGGTCAGCTAATCATAAACTACCTTCCAAAAATTTTAAATAGTGGCCACACATAAGGGAATGAAAGATCATCTCATCAGTCTCCCATTATTACAACTTTTATTGAGTTGGATTAGAAGTGGAACGCGTTCACGCTGTATACAAATTTAATCAATCACATTTCTGAAACCTTCATTGAACGCAACGTTAACGCTTAGGAAAAATGAGACGTGCAGTATAAGGAATCGTGCATACAAGTTGATATCTAATGCAATTTACGGTCGGTCACTCATGTCGGAAGTGAAATACGGGTTGAAAGTTAGTTACGTTCAGACGGCAGAGAAATTTCTGAAATTAGTTTTTCAACCTTCATTCAAGGACGTGTTTCCTCTCAAGGAAGACAGAGTGGTATGTTTTAACCACATCCGTTATAAATATTAAACAACCAAATTATCTAGGTTTTCACATACTGGAATTAGCAAAAATGTACATGTACCGTTTCTGGTATAAGGTAGTCAAAACAACACTACGGGGATTAAAGCCAGACTCGCATACGAGGATACGGATAGCTTCATCTTTAGCATAGATACAGTGAATGAACTCCCGAGGAACTCGGACATGGACCATTGTCGAGTACATTGATTTCAGTAACTTCCCTCCTCTACATCCGTGTTACAGTAACGAGCGGAAGGGAAAATTAGGTTTCCTTAAATCTGAAACTGGAGCAACCATAATTAAAGAATCGATTGTACTGAAACAAAATGTACTCGCTTCTTCTCATAAAAATGATGATCAGATCGCACGTGTAAAGGCGTTCCATTCACCAGCAGAAAGACCTCACCATGTAACCTTTAACGAGCATTGATGGGAGGAACTTACCTCCACCCATTGAATGTTACGGGATTCGCAACGTTAAGGGTCATATATCAAACTACGCGCGTGACAAAGCATACTCTTTGTCACTTCGATGATAAACGTTACTACCTTGGGAACAATAACACCGTAGCCTACTTTCACCCAGACTATGAATGGCCGCAGATAGAGAAGGAGAAGGAAGAGGAGGAGGAAGTTGATGAAGTCTCAAGTAATGATGATGAGGATGATGAAATGATGACAATGATGATAATGATGACAATGATGATAATGATGACAATAATGATATTGATGGTAGAGGAGGAAGAGAAAATACCGATTTTTGGGGTGGGTAATAGACGAAAACTTTTGAAAAAACTGTTTGCAAGCGGTACTAAACAAGAGAGAAAGAGAAAAGAGATTACACAATTCTCCCACTCTAGCAAACGGAAAAGAGTGACATAACAGTATAAAGCAAATGAATTATTCATTGATATGTATAAGTGTTTATTATACATATTTTATTGAATATATTTTCTATACAAGTATTGATAATAGTAGTAATGTAGTAGGGAAAGTTATTAGTATATTACATTGTAAACACTTTAATATATATATGTATTGTAGTTGTACGTGTCTTTTTATTTATATCTTAGTTTTTTTTTTTTTTTTTTCATAGTATTATTATCAAAAAATTTATGTATTAGTAATAAGCAATATGGATGAGGATGTATTTCATATATGTAAACATTATGAAGTATACTATGTACCTTTCTTATATGTGTATGTAAATAACAAAATAAAATTATTATTCTTTTTAAACATATCTTTTATTTAACTACTTATATTTTCATTATGGGAAAATAAATAAATAATTGAATGAATAAATGTCCCATGTCTACATGGTGGAAAAAAAAAGTATATATACATATATATATATGAATAAATGAATAATTAGAATATATGGATATGTTTCACACGTGTTCGTGTTAATAAATATTGTGTCTATAGCATTCCCCGACTTAGTGTCTTTTACATCGGGATGGGGAAGGTATACTCGGAACGCGACTTGCATTTATTCAGAGGACCGGCGCGCATTATCATTGTGGGTATACAAACTCTGGTTAAAACACACCTGTGTACAAAATTGGTCGAAAAATATCATAAAACAATTTAATAGGATAGTTATATGTGGGTATCCTCACACCTTTACAAAAGATTCCCATCTTAGTGACAAAATTGAAATTTACGAGGATATCATAAATCGATTACGGACTCCCATCACCCTTTGTCGATTCCGAAGGACAGATTCTCAAATTTTAGATGATAATTTCCTCGAGTCGGCAAACTCTCCACCGTTGTCAAAAATTTTATCAAGGGGAGACATAAAAACTTATCAGTAATTATGGTGACTCAGAACTATTTTTTCCTGGGAAATATGCAAGGACAATCGCCTCAATTCCTTCTATTATATCCTCATGAAGAACAGAGATTTATATCAAATGAGTGTTTGGGTGGCTATTGGCAATTTGTCTGGTAAGCCGAAGCTAAGAAATTTGTAGAAATTTATAAAAGAGTGGTTTTAAGACAACTCACGGTTATCTGTTGTGTGATTCTCGCACCGAAACACACCCAGTCAACTTCAATTGCGTACACATATTGTAGGTGAGCCACCGTGTGAAAAGTGTTCAATTATGAACAATACACTCAAGAGATTATACGATGATATATCAATCCTTCCGTCTTGGTTGCGGCAGGCTATTAAAAATTATACTCTGCAGCTAAAAGAGTAGATACGTCATTCCCCTCAGAGATGTAAAAACCTTTCTTGACAAAATCGTACGTTACTTTACATAAACAGACAAGAAAACGATTTCTCGTAGGAAATCTAGGCCGAAACGCTGGTGTTATTTAACTTGAGATCTTGCCGATTTCTCTATCTTAAAGAGATATAACGGTCGTGTAAAATACGTATTGTTTTGCGTAGATGTCTTCAGTAGATATTTGCAAGTAGTAACGTTGAAGATAAATCCGCTAAAAGCACTCTTATCGGTTACAAAATATCTTGGAGTCTGATGCATCTAAGGGTATTCCCGTCTTTTTACGATCTTGGAACCGAATTTTATAATGGTGCGGTTAAGAATTACCTGACAACGAACTCACAAAGATAAAGTTCACGAGTATTCAAATTTTTCGCGGGAAATAAAAGCAAGTTTGGCGGAAAGGAGTCAAGGACAATAAAGGAAAAAATATATAAATATTTAACCCATATTCCAAAAACACATTAAAATATATTGCTATTTACCCCTCTAGTACAAAATACAATTTAACACTCATGGCGGACTAGGTATAAAAAACACTTTGGACCAGTCAGTTCATCGTATGCAGAGGTATAATGAATTAGGAGTCAGTTTCGTTTAATGTATTTAACTAAGGGTCGCTAGAAGAAGAAACAAAGTAACAGTGGTAATCTATCAGTGGGAGATGTCGTACGCCTTCAACTTCTCTCCGCACGCAGTTTAAATTCAACAGACTTACGAGTTAATAACGAAGAGTTGTATCGAATTACGGCAGATTCATCTCCAAACAATCCGGTTACTACCGGGATTTGGGGAGAAGCAATAGAAGGTATCTTTTTAGAGAGTGTTGATAAAGTCCCTACCCGAACTGTATAGGTAGGACATCTTAAGATCACGAATCGAAAGGGGAAGAGGAAATATTGTACTGGAGAGGATACCCTAAGAATTTGATAGTTGGATAAACGTAGAGATCTATCAAGAATGAGTGGTAGTACACCTCTTTAATTAAAAAAAAGGAGTTAATAAACCTCCTCCCCATTCCTCCCCGAAATTTAGGAAATGTTATTCAAGGATTAAAGACGAAAGAGGTTAAACTGTATTTTTTTTCGGAGATACTCACAAATTTTTCTAAAAAACAATCTTACTAATAGCGCGGTATTGTCAAAAACAGCAAAATACAAGAACGATAATAGGGAATTGCTCGAAAAAAAACACACTTTACAAAGAAGACAAAGTGTATTATTATTAGAAGGGGAGGTATATTTTATCAATTTATCTTACCCTGGCAACGAATCTTATTTCCAGTTTATAGGATGAAAGAATTCTGTATTGTCGTAGAAATTGCTAAGTAAATTCCTAACTGGTAACTCCCACGCGGAAGGAGGAAAACAGCTACGTCACTCACCACCAGAGAATTCCTCGAGCAAAAAAAAAAAAGATCAATATTTTCCAATGTCGAATCATTAACACTGTTATATTGCAGACCACTCCTCCACTTCCACCTATCTCTCCTCTCTTCCTTCCCGGTTGCTCGGTACCGCACTTCAGCTGTCTCCAATACCATTAAAGGGAAAAACCTCGCTAGATGCCGTAATTAATGTATCGTTACCTTCAACTAAAAAGGAATACGCAAGGTCAATTATAACATTACTCGAGGAAAGCCTAATATTGGTTGGGATGATAGGGGAAATTCATGGGTCCCTTTTCCGGTATAAATGTAATCGACGTTATAAATCAATAACATCGAAAAACAAGGTTCTCACTTTGGATCAAGTCCCTCGCGTAGCTTTGTTGCTTAGAATGGCGCAATTCCGCTTGAATTTCTTCGACAGCCTTTTTAAAGAAAGTATTCTATTGGTGGAGGAAAAGGTATAGAATCATCCAAGAAAAAAAAAAAAAAGATCGATGTAAGGAGTAAAGGAATAAGTTTCGCAAAAACTGGAATCGTATCGAATAAACTCGAAAAATATCTAAAATAAAGGGTGAGCGTACAACTAACAAAACAACACAAACAGCAGAATGGTCGATATTTTCAATTGGATATTACGCGCGCGCACGCGTGTGGTGTGGTGATACGGGACAGGTGTGAGAGGGGTATAAAACCAAACAGGGGTGTTCGACTGAAGTGTATTATTCGACCTGACACGTTAGACATGATGGAGGGACAATGATCCTTAGCGAGCAGACCGTAGGAAGAGTTATCCGATTCCAAGTATAGAAGCAGTCAACACTTCCTTTCTCTTATCTATAGCGTAAATGCTATATCTATCGAACCATTACGGTATTTGCACGTTATCTAACAAATGAATACGAGTATGAAGAATTCATCGGAAGAGGAGAGGTCTGTACATTTGCATCGGGCCGATGTGACTACTCGAGGGAAACAGGATCTGTTATTCCACATAAACCACGGCGGGAGAGGATGGTCCGAGGTCTCATCGACTGGGTGCACTCAGTTTGGATTCGGCGAACCCTTCGAAGATACAAGCAAGGCCCATGACGATCGTTACTACGTCAAAGGATGCAAACTATGTTAACGGGTTGAAGGAAGATTACAGTGGAAATAGGACGACGTTATTTGAAAAACGACTTTATCCAAACAAGTAACCCCTTATAGCGATGGGGGAATAGGGACGTTTACAAAATTATCGTTCCTAGCGGGTTTGGAAGACTCGCGAGGTCGTAGAGATGATGATGATAATGATGACGAGTGGCGTACTCTTTATTACCAGTGTTGCGTAATATGGGTGATAGACTGAAGGCTTTTTTCAATTGATGTGAGTGCTTGTTGTGACATCTCCTTAAGAAACCCTGTGATGTTAATGTATATATTAATAGTTGATAATAATTATAAGAATAAAAAAATGTATCCACTGTGTAATAGATATTGATATTACTGCTAAGTATATAATATGTAGTTATACGGTTAATATATTATTATGTTTATCATTAAAGAAACTAAAAAAAAAAAAAAAAAAAAAAATGTAACACTTTAGTAATAGATAATTTTAGATTACTATTGGCTTATGTCATTGTCATTAGAAGTACTTTGAAATAATGAATATTATTATTAAAAAAAATAATAGTGAAAAGGATGTGTGTTTAAATTATCCTTTCTTGTTGTCTTGTTTTAGATACCGTTAAGACCATGGCGATGCGAACATTATATATTACTCAGCTAGCATAGGTTGATCGCGATAAATCTGATAATAAACATGGAAATTTACCGAAAATCGATATAACTCACCTTATTACGATATGGATCATGCTACAGAGTCTGAGGATTGGAATGATCACTTGTTATATATCCAAAATCATATTACCAGGCTTTTACAAGGGAGATTATCTCTCAAGAATTGACGTTTGTGGGTACAGAGATCACATGATAATATCTTGGGACGCATTTGTACACGTATACACCTCTTTTCATGATATTGACGTTGGTGATACAGCTTATATGATTGAAAGATGTGAAGAACAGCTTTACAACGACTTGGAATGAAGTTTTGGAAATGATTTTTAATCGAATTTTTACACCTCGTACCTTTTTTTGGTTATAATAATGGATTTAAGAGAGTATATATTACGTTAAAAAAGGGTATCTGTAAAGATCACCACCATTTCTGTACTATTACAGTTTCGCTTTGGTTCTAGATGTTTGATGCACTGGGGTTAGGCAAAATTTATCTAGTTAAGAGGTGTAGGGGGTTCGGCGGGAGCGTGAACAGATGTTACGTTTCCGGCACGCTTTTCGTCACGTGTGGATGGCGGGCGTTGATTTTATCCTGTATAATACCGACTGTGTTCGCCCACGAGATATAGGGTGAGGACAAAGATGTGAACTCCTGGAAGCTATGAGATGGAAAGAATGGTGGTTCCGATTTCCATAGGATTGCTTTACAAAACTCTAAATAAATCATTTCTAGGATGTAAATTACCGTAAACAATTTAACGATCAGCAGGGTAGAACGGTTCATTTTGGAGTAGGAAATTCTCTAATCTTTCTGTTAACATATTCGGCCCAGATAGAATAGGTAAATAAATACGACGGTACTCGTAGGGATAATGCGGTTAGTATTCAAAAAAACATCAATCAATTGAGGGTGTGGTTTCACACCACCGTCTCGCGAAGAGTTTGATTTCTATCTTTTACAAAAGACCCCTATTAGAGGTGCGGGGTATGATGATATTAGCAATTTTCCATCCACCTCCGAACGAGAGGGACGGAGGTTGGGGGAGGGTATTATTCCAGTAACTAATGTGGGATTAGCTAAGAAGAAGGCACTTCCTTTCTTAATTTAAGAATGTCGGCCCCCCGAAGCTATGTCTATGCGGGAAATCGGTATATTTCGTGATTGTAAGGGCCGGAAAGGAAACTACGTGAAGTCAATAAAATCGCGGGGGGTACCGACATTGAGGGGGGTGGTGGGGGGGAAAGACTTATTGGATCGCAAAGGAGGGTGGGTGAATAGATATTGAGGACGGGGGAAGGGAAGAGAAAAAAAAACTAGTAAAAGAGTAAATGGGGGGAGGGGGAGGAGAAGAGGAAGTGGAGCGGAGAGAGGTTAACGCCCCTTACCGTGTTATAAAAAAGATTAATTTTCACAAATAGTCTTTAGGTTTAGGTTTTCCACAGTTCGTGAACGGTAAGGATGTGGAAGGAGGTTGGGTTCAATCCCCTTTCAATGATTTACTGGCGTCATCATCAGAAAGTTTCCCACGGGGTGTCAGGAAGCGACGTAATTGTAGAGTTCCTAATAGTTAGTCGAGCAAACTAGATGTTTTACCTGTTATAACCTAGAAGGTGATTATGGGAGTTAGGGATAGTTAACATTGAATTCGGATAACGGGGGTTGACGGTCATTCTTACGATCTGTCAACAATTATGAATTGGATGAATGATTAAGGATAACAGTTATCAAAGAGGATGGGACGACTTTGAACAGAAGTCGATCAGTAGTGTTGACTAACGGTTTGAGTAATTACTTTCTTTAAGAGTGGTACTTTGGCTAATTTGAATGAAAGCTGGTGGAATCCAATGCACTGTATAATTACCACAGTTTTATAACTCAAATGGATTACTACGGATATTTCACCCTGAATCGAATAGCCACTTCGTTCGAAGTTTATATTTTACTTTAAGGATTACACGGGAGTAAGGGTTGTATAATAGACACTATACCGGGAGAATCTTCACTGTGAGGAATCAAGTTGGAGAAGGAGATAATCAAACGATTGTAAACAATACGGAGTTTCGTTGACTGGACCTTTGCTGTTGGGGATTAGCGAGTTTAGATGCTTATCTTCTCGATGGTACAGACGTTACGCATTCGATTGGGAAATGGCCAATAAAGTTGGGTTTATGAATACCCATTAGATGGACAAAACTATTAAGATTAAGATTGATTCGGTGTTAGATTACTGATCGATCGCGTTATTATCCACACGCGTAGAATAGCATCGAAGAATAATTCGCTACTTACTGCTCCATGCAATATAGTACAATAGATGACGTAGTATAAGGACTTAAATTCTCGGATCCATAAACAAATCATTCGTTGAATTACCCTTTTCGCCAAAATTATTCCACAGAATTTGTAATATGGGCACACGGGTTGACATGAATAGTATGAATGGAGCTTATGAAAGGAAAACGGATTATATTTCCAAAACAGCGATTGAGTAATACTCACATAACGATTAACGGTTCAACGGTCTATAATCTTCATAGCGACTTCCCTAATCTATACGGAGTTCACTCGTTCATTACGCAAACATTGGAGTCCGATAGGGTTAGAAAATGATCACACCTTGCATACGACGGATTTGTAAAGGAAGAACGAATATGCGAAATTCAATTTCTTTTTTTCTTTTGTTTGTATTTTTTTTTTTACTTTTTGCGCCATTTTTTTCTTTTTTTTGTTTTTTTTTTTTTTTATTCGATGATTATAGAGAATGGAATTCTCTTGAGAAAATTGGGTAATATGCGTAACCAGTATTACTTTTAAAGAGGGGGTGAATGCAAATAGAGTCATTATAATCTTTGCTAAACACGGACGGGTGTTTATTGTGAAATTAGATGCACATCGCCACGTACGTTGCATTGTCTCGTGCGTAAACGAGGGATGAAGGTCCGTTCAGAGACTTAGAGCGGACGGGTTGAAAGGTACCACTCGGGTTGACAGGGGTGATATTATTTGAGGGTGTTTCTAGAGGCTGAACTCGCGCTAGTTTTAGAGAATTCGAAGGAAAAATGGGAAGAGTAAACCATGATTTTATTGTCAATACAGTTTTTCAACAGGAACAGCGACGATGTTATATGGGACAATTGGTTTACGATATATATTAATTATGAAAACTTTGACGTTGTGTGTTATTATGATAGTTACAATCTGAATCCTAGAGGATCTTACAATGGTCCTTTGATAGGTTTATACACAAGCTCCCACAATTTCACACTAGTTCGAACATAAGGGTATCGATTCACAGGGAATCTGTTTTCGCTCGTATGTGGAATATATGCCATGTATTTCTGCTATTTATTTAGTCACTTTGACTTAAAGACTGTTTCCCGACTGTATTAATTGTATGTTTAATGAAGAATCACTTCTTCTATAATGCAAAGCATAATACTTAGAGTTACTTATAGGATTTTTGTGTTACCGGAATGTTCGAAATAACATTTTGTCTAACCAATGGCATATATAGGGGAGCCAAAAGCGGAAGTTGATGTGGTGATCATGTCTATTTGTACAATCATTTACCAGAAGTTTTTTAGGATTAATTAATTGTGGCGTCATTGATATGTAGATATATAGACCACCAGACGGTGTGAAATGTTGAAGGGAATTTTTTTTTTTTTTTTTTAAACTTTATATGGAGGCGTTACTTCCTTACTCCTTCACGAGTGAAGGCCAGTATATTAACCCCAATTGATTAACTATATATGGTTGGTGTTGGGGTTTGAAACGGAAAAACGCTCTATAAAAACGGAGGTTAGTGTCGGAGAGACCTAGCACTTCAGAGGTGATACCCATCATGGAGCTACCAGTTACTGACGGTAATGTCTTGCTACTTATTCATTGAACATTCTAGTATTATTTATAAGTGTTTATGTTGTTGTCGTTTATTTTTTTTTTTTTTTTTTTATTTGGTTGTTGTTTTGTTATGTGATTTGATTTTTTTTTTTTCTTTTTTTTTGCTACGGTTATTATTAATATCAGAGATATATATATATATGTATAAATACGGATGATACTAATTCATATTAAATAATAGGTATATGAAATTCAATCATATGACGTTTATGTGTGTAAATTTTATTCCTAATTTCTTATCAGCGGAAAGGGAGGTGGGGAAGATATCCGAATAACCTTCCTGACACACCCTCCAGGGAGTAATTATCCTGGAAGGGCTGATTGTAGGAATGAGGGGTGGAGTGATGGGGAAGCGGAAGAGAGGACGGAATGGGACAATGACGGGAAATGGAAAAAAGAGGAGAAAGCGAGACGATGTGATGATGATGATAATGACCCCGACGCAACAAAGGATGTGAGATTCTTTATAACTCGATTCAATCTGTAACAGGACATAAAATAGTACCTTCCCTGGAGCGGATCAAGTAGACGAGGACGAGGAGGAGGACGGTAACGTGGGATCCCCCTCCCTTCTGAGGACACTCTCTCGATCCAACCCAACTTCGCGACGAACAACTCATCAAGAGCCAGAGGTTCTGAAGTCAGGCTTAGCGACGTGGTAAGGGGCGAGTGAGAGAGTGTGGTGGATTTAAACCAGTACCCCCAAACAGTAATGGGGGAAATATAAAGACCGAAGATGAATTACTTCAATGGAGGGGGTAGGTTTGGTAAATTTATTAAACCTCTGCTTACCAAGGTGTAAGGTTTACTCTACGTTAATAAAGAGAAGCCTGTACAACAAACACCTAAACCCACCACTCTATTATAACATAACTCTTAAATTTACGGTTAATGAACCAGTTCCTATAACTTAACAATATATCTCTATTCATACCTATTCACAAACACAAATACTTTAAACTATCAAGACCAATGACCTGTGATTAGTTAGTTGACTGGCAACCCAGACACCCCATTACCCTCAAGAGCGATTTAACTACTACATCGTAAAGACATCTACGCCGCTTGTCCAACGTGCCTTTTAATGTTGTAAATTGTATACACCAGACTAGTGCATTTTACCGTTATTTACAGGACTATCAGGTCAACTATTAGATTTACAGATACCATAAATTTCAAAAATTAATTATCCCTTTTTGAAGCACCACTTAATGTACTGTCAGACAAGTCCTAAACACTAAAAAAAAAGTACCAATTCCCACACTCTCCTCCCCTCTAACTATAAAAAAATGTAACATTTAAAACCAATCCAGCCTCAATCCCCTCACAAAAAAAAAACAAAAACAAACAAACAAATACATCACATTCCACCCATACAAAAAAAAAAACAACCACTACTACAAATTATCATCCACCCACCCTTAACAAAAAAAAAAAAACCATAATCTATTGTGTTACCTACTTAATTACATATATATCTCTCATATACTACCTATACTTCCAAAACACTCATTCCATCAAATCTCCCCCATAACTATACCTCGCAATCAATTCAATACTCCAATATCCATATCCACACACATATACCCAACCCACCCATCTACAACATAACAAAAAAACCAAAAACAACTCTCATTAAAACCCAAACTACACACCACTCACCCAAAACACACATTCAAACAAATACCATAACCAACCCAAACAGCCTTAACCAACACAAACTTACCTCAAAACCCAACAAAACCAAACCTCAAAAATTCCCAACACTTAAAAACACCCATACCTACACACCCCCCCCCTCTAATCTACCCCCCTCCATCAATCACCCCTCAACCCAATTTTCCCCCCCCAAACCACCACCAACCCATCCCCTACACACCCCTCACATATCACTATCTGTCCCAACCCCCTTATCACACTCCACCCCACCTCCCCAACTCACCCCATAGATATTAACAACAACACCCATCACCCCCCCCCCCCCCCCCCCCACCTCCCAACCCACACCCCCCCACCTCCATAACTCCCCTAACCCACCCCTACCCCATACCCATCCAATCCCCCCCCCTCCCACACTCCCTCACTCCAACACCGCCTGCCCCCAATAAACACCACCTTGATACTCCACCTCACATACCCCCACACTCACCCCCCATCAACCACCTCCCAACTCCATGTCCAATGCCTCAACACCCACAAAACCCCCCCCCCAACCCCCCCCCAACTCGCACCACCCACCCCCCCACATCCAAAACTCAATATCCCCCCCCCGATAACATCAATACCCCCTTGCAACACCCCCCCCCCTTTACATATTCCCAGCACACTCACCCCCCCCCACCCCCTGAACCACACTCAAATCCCACTTTTAGTTTATTGGCCCTTACACCCCCTATGATATGAAAATACCCAATGAAAATCACCTCTGTCCAAATCCTCAATCCCCCTACCTACCCTCCCCGCCCCCATCCCCCCCGCCCCCCCCCAAGTAAAAATGATGATGATAAGGATATTATAAACATTGATAATGATAATGATATTGTTGATAATGATGACAACAATGATATGAATAACATTAGTTATAACAATCACCAAAAATGTTGACAGAAATAACTATCGAAATACTAATAACAATAGTGAGTTTAATAAGAATATTCATAGTAATAGGAAGAATTATAACAACAATAGCAAGAATATTTAGATAAAGGTAGATATATCAGTGATACTACTAATAAAGATAATCTTAATGTGATAATAGCCACAATTACAATTACAAACAATGCTAATGATAATATTGATAAAGGAAGTGCTAACAGCAATAATGATAATTATAATGTACGTAATAATGAATTAGTATTGTTATCAATGGTAGTAATAGCAATAATGTTTGTCGAAAGTAATAACAACAATAATTATAATAATGTTCATAATGATATTCTCATGATAATGAAATAGTGTTTGGAGGGTTAACTATGTATGATATAATAAATCCATCATAAACATCTGTCAATTCATTCCTTCACACTTGTCTCTTCATTTATTTCATTCTGTCCATATTTACGATAAATATCTATCGGTTTTTATTTAAGATTTATCTGCTTACTTCATTCTTTAATATATATATATATATATATATATATATATATATATATATATATATATATATATATATATATATATATATGTATATATATATATATATATATATATATATATATATATATATATATATATATATATATATATATATATATATATGTATGTATATATATAATATGTATATGTATATGTATAATATATATATATATATATATATATATATATATATATATATATATTATAATCTTAATCTATACTTTTGTTTAGATAATATAGTTTTTTCCTCTAAAAATGTAACTTAATTAAAGCCAAAGCACAATGATTATATATGATAAATGAATGAGGCTTTCAATTCATGTTTTTTTTTGTTTGTTTTTCATACGTAAAGAGGGGAGTCAAATACCAACATAGGATTGTGAGGCCATCGATATAATTGCTTTTACAGTTGTAGTAATAAATACAATAGTAACGATGATGATGATAACTACAATTATAATGATAATGATGATAATGGAAACAACAATGATGCTAATGCTAATTGTAATGATGATAGTCTCTGTAATGATATAACAGTAATAAAAATGGTAATGATGATATGATAATTAAACTAGCATATAAGAAAAATGATGTTAATGATAATAATAACAATATTTATCATATTAATAATTATAAAAAATAACATTAAAGATCATACAAATAAACATGACACTTACGAATCCAGAACAGAGATAATGCTGATAATTATAGTTTAATGATTCTGATATAGTGTTTGGAGAGTTGACTACATATTTTTATTTACCGTTATTCAATTTACTTATCCACTTATTGAATAATTTACATGTTTTAGTTACTCATCACTTTAATTATAAGGAGTTTCTGGGTTGCAAATAACTTACTATTTTTATTTTTTTCAAATAAAATGTTTCGATTGAAACTTGGCAATTGTTATTGATGCAAATGTTACACTTAAATTTATCTTTCTTTTTTTATACCTCGATAGATTGCATTTACATTGCTTTTGTTGCTATTATTTTCATTGCAATGGCAGTTATGGCGTAATACTTATGATGATTATGATAGTGATAGCGATGATGATGATGATATTAGGAACAATAACAAATGATAATGACAGTGATGATAATCCGAATGCTAATAACAATGATAATGATCATCATGACAAGCCTACTTCTACCAATATATAATAACAATAAAAACAAGAAAGATAATGACAATAATGATAATAATTTTAACAATGTTGATAGTAATACTAATAGTTATTATCATAATGATATTCATAACATTAGTCAAAATAAAATTAATAGTGTTTGGAGGTTTGATTTTGTATATATTTAATCATCGGTGTTTTATTTATTTATATATTATTATTATTTTTTATTTTTTATTATTATTATTTTTTACATGAGTCTATTCTTTGTCCATCTCTTTGTTTACATATAACACACACTTCTCGTTACTTAATTTCTTTATCTATTAAGTGATTTAGACATGATTTCATTAATAGTGAGTTACACTAAATGGTTTATTCTTTAATTAATGATCAATGGTCTAATTTGCCTCTTCATACAATGAAAAAAATTGCGACATAAATTAAAATAAATACTCTGCAGAACTAAGAAAATCAAATATGAAAACTGACTGAGAACTTAGAACCAAAAGACTTAAATTAATGACAGACGTACTATTGGAAGACGAATATGATCATTATGCCATCGCTGTTACTGTTATTTTGCAGTTATAATGACAATAACAACGATGATGATGATATGATGATGGTGGTGATATGATGATGGTGGTGGTGATGATAATTAAATTAAGAAATACTAATATGTAATGATAAAAACGAGGATAATGTTAATAAAAAAAAAAATAATGATAGTGATACTAATAAAAACAAGCTTAATAATAACAATAGCAATAATTGCAACTATAAAAGCGGTATAGATGTTATCATTATCGAAATGCTAACAACAATTATAATGAAAATATTATTGATCATAGGAAAATGATAATACTTTTAAAAAGTAGGAACAACAAGGATTAGGATACTGTTGCCCATAAGGATATCTTAATACTGAAACAATGTTGGTCTTATACTTAGGGTAAATACTAAACGGTTTTATTAATATGTAAAATAATTTTTACTTCGATGAATATACATTTTAAAAATAGTTTTCGTTGGTTATAATTATTATGCTTGTTTTGTAAATTACATAATTATATATAAAAAATCACTGAGGAATTAATAAATCCCTTATCTCCATAAAATAAGGATACAAATGCCAAGATAAAAGGATAACCATGTCATCGGTATTGCTGATCAGTGCAAGTGGAATGTGGGGTGGGTTGGTCCCTGGGGGGGGGGGTGTCTTTTTCTATCTAATTGTTCATCACATATATATATATAAAAATGTACAAAACAAGTACCGAATCCGCCAACCTGAACCACTTGGCGACTTCGCTAGCTTTGCAATCAACAGGCTTGTTGTTGCCTTTCTATTGCTATGTTGTAAACAAGATTCTTCCTTCAATCACCCTAAGGTTTGCAAGTTTAATCGTTCAGGTTATTTGCATTCTCGCTAATAAGGATATCAAGCGTAATTATATTCTTTTGCTAAACGAGTGTTGGTTATTAGGATTATTTTAGTGTTGGAAATTACAATTTTCATTGTTTGTTTTTCTTTTTCACGGATATAACTTTTCCAGGGACAGAGTCGGCAGTTGTATTTATATATAAATATGAACACATATATATGGAATGTTAAAAACATAAATATCTATTAAATTATTCATACTGTTGTAGCAACAGATACATATATTGTTATTAACGATAATAGACGAATTTTATTAGAATTGGATAAATTGTGTCACAAAAGACTACTTACACACACACACACATATACATACACACACACACATACACACTCACACACACACTCACACAGACACAATCACATCCTTGCCCACAAAAATGTCATCTTTTTATTATGAATAAAAATAATTACAAAACTTACCTTCGCTCTTTAATTCTCTCCCTGCTTCATTGATAGTGGTCAAAACCTGCCAATACAATATAATCCTTTGAATATAAAATCATAACAGTATTAACATATTAACTATTCGCAAATCATAATGATAATAATGATAGAATAGAATAGGTACGTACACGTTGCAGACACAGCCACATCTGAGTCTGCTGTTGCATGTGTTGCTAATGGATGTGATCTCTATGGCAGTGAGTGTTGTCCTGCCTCTCCTGTAGTGGTTGTGGTTTCCTTTGGCTCTAGCTATGTGGTCGTTGACATCCTATCGGCGTTTGGTGAGCGCGGGACACAAGGAAGTCCTGTGGGTGATGCGGAAACACATGTTCGGGGCTGAATGTGGGGCCATGTGGTGCGGGTGGCTATGCGGGGTCGGTCGGTAACAGCAGCCGATCTTGTTTTCATGGCAGATACCATAGGGACATAAACCGCATGCCTAATTTATCACTGTATTGTATCCATTAACAAGGACGATAACAATAATTACTCTATAAATATCTACTTCCTCTTCAAAATAGATTAATACCGAAGATTTTGCAAGTTGTCAGTAAAGGAGTATTAATACGATCATTTTTTCCTTTGTTAGTTCAAAGCGAATATGTTGCAATTTTTCATTTAACTTTTATATCTATTTTATATTCATATATTTCTTGAAATGCCCAATGAGTTTTCCTTATATATTCATTATCTTTTCTTGTATGTTTTTTACACTGACATGTATTATGCTTGCAAAATAATTCATCTTTTGATAATCTTTGATTTTACTTTCTTAGTTTCTTACCCAAGTAGTTTAACCTAAATTTGTTATTGCATAAAAATATATAAAAGTGGATGAATAAAATGTGTATAGGGAAGTTTCAACTGGTACAAATAACTTAGAATCAAAAGACAAAATCAACGAGTTTTATGTAAAATTGAAAGACTATAAACATTCTGCCATTGCTATTACTGTTATGTTGTAGCTATAATGACAATAACAACGAGGATGATGATGTGATGGTGGTGGTAGTGATGATGCGATAAGAAATGCTAATATGTAATGATAAAAACACAGCAATGATAATGACAAAACATGATAATAAGAATAATGATAATTGTGATACTAACAACAGTCTTAAGAATGATAATGGAAAACTAGCGATGAAAAATCGATAATGATACTATCAATAATCGAAATGCTAATAGTAATAAGGATAATGAAAATACTACTGATCATATGATAGTGATAATAATACATTTAAAAACTAAGAACAACAATGATTAAAATAATACTCATATTGGTAGCTTAACTAATTTATATCTCGATAAAACTACATTTCATTACGATTTTGTTGAATTATATAATCCTTTGAGCTAGTATATCGCTATGTAAATTATTATAATAACAATGACTGAGGAATGTTAAATAGCTCTTCTCCATAAAATAAGGGTACAAATACCAAGATAAAAGGATACCCATTCCATCACTATTGCTTATTAGTACTGGTGGGGGGAGGGGGGGGGTATTTAATAACGCTGCGCTATTCTGAATATTTGATAATGACAATAGAAAGAATCCGAATGCAGGTAATAGTTGTGATAATGATGTTGATAGAAAATATTGTGATTTTTTTTAATTGATAAGATCGTAACATAAATGAAATCGATAATGAGAAAGCTAGCAATAATGATACTAATGATGATAATAATAATAATAATGAATATGATAATGATAAATTTAGGATAGTAAGAGGCCTGATTTTGTTTTGTATTATTTGTCTGTAATGATAATGATATCAGTGATAGTAATGTTAATAATAATAACTGCGATAATGATGATGATCGTAAACGAGTGCAAAACAACCACCCAATCGGACCAACCAGAACCTCAAACAGATCTGAACCAACTTATAATCCAGAGGCCTGTGCTGCCTTCCCTGCGTGACTGCCGACCGGAGTGACCTTTGACCTCGAGAGGGGGACGTTATCTCCCAAGAGAACGCTCGTCAACCGCCAAACACGAGCAAGTGCCAAGGGCACCTGTTAACTTTTCCCGAGGAAAGACTTCACTGGTCTCGAACCCGGGAACCTCCGACGCTGGAACCAACCTGAAAAGAGACTTAGATGCTTTGCCGACTGTGCCACCGAGATCTAAGGAAAGAAGGAGAAAATCGCTCCTTATATATCTCCAACTCTTTCTTTATCATGATTGTGCCACGTTTTCCTTTCCTTTTAATTTGATTTTCTTTCTGAATTGGTCTATTGTTGTTCATTTTTTTTCTTCCATTTAATCATCTTCATGATTTTAAGTAGAATTATTCACGTTATTTGCATTCTTGTTGCTAAGGATATTAAATGTAACTAATCTGTTTATACTAAAGAAATACGAGTTATTAGGTTAATTTTAGCATTGAAAAATATCCTGTTCATCATCTGAAATTAATTCATCAATATACAATTAACGTCAATAAACTATGTATTTAATAATTCAATCATCGTTAAACTTTTTATACTAAGTCTATTTGCAAATTGTCATATAATTTTTAATCGAAACAAAAGAGTATTCTTCTCCTCATCTTTTCCTCTTCCATGTTTTTACAATAGCATGTATGATGCGAAAAAGACAATTTATCTTACAATAATCATTGATTTGTTTATAGAAGTAATAATGTTGATATTAATATGTAATGATAATAAAAACAAGAATGACAGGAATGATGATAGCAATAACTGCAATAAGAAAATCTGGTAAATAATGGTAATATTAATACTTACAAACGTGAGTAATGATGTTAATTAATATCAAGAAATTTTCAAGTAAAAACAATAATGTTTATGATAAAAACTTGGAAATGATTATTGATGCAATGTTACACTTCAATGTCTCAGCGATATATTAAAAGGAGGATTCAAATTTATCTTTTTTGTTTGTTTGTTTGTTTGTTTAATGCCTCGGTAGATTGCTATCATATTGATTTTGTTTCTATTGTTTTCATTGCAATGGCGGTTATTGCGTAATATTGATGATGATTATGAAGGTGATGATGATAATGATATTAGAAACAATAACGGATGATAATGATAATTATAATAATCCGAATGCTAATAATAATGATGATTATAATCATGACAATCCTACACCTAATGATATATGATAACAATAAAAACAAAAAGAAAGTGATGAAAACAAAATTATATTAATAATAGCAACAATATTTATAACAATACTAATAGTTATTATCATAATGATATTCATAACATTAGCCCCAATAAAATTAATAGTTCTGAGGGGTAATTTTGTATATATTTAATCATCGGTGTTCTTCGTCTATTTATTTATTCATTTATTTTCTACAGGAGTCTATTATTTGTCCATCTGTTTGTTTACTTATAATACACACTTCTTATTAGTTAATTTCTTTGTCTATTAAGTGATTTAGATATACACTTCAATAATAGTGAGTTACACTAAATGGTTTATTCTTTTAGTAATAATTAATAGCCTTATTTGTCTCTTCATACAGTGAAAAATATTGCAATGAGCAAAAATGAAAAATATACTCCTCAGAATTAAGAAAATTAAATATGAAAACTGACTGAGAACTTAGAACCATAAGCCTTGAATTAATGACAGACGTAACATTGAAAGACGAATATGATCATTATGCCATCGCTGTTGCTGTTATGTTGTAGATATAATGACAATAACAACGATGATGATGATAGTGATGATGGTGGTGATATGATGATGGTGGTGGTGATGATGATAATTAAATTAAGAAATACTAATACGCAATAATAAAAACAATGATAATGACAACAATATGATAATAATAATCATAGTGATACTAAGAACGACAAGATTAATAATGACAATACCAAAAATTTGCAACTATTAAAACGGTATAGATATTATCAGTAATCGAAATGCTAACAACAAGAATGATAATGAAAATACTATTGATCATAGGAAAATTATAATACTTTAAAAAAAAAGTAGAAGCAAGAAGGATTAGGATAATAATGGTAATAATAATGATATCCTAATACTGAAACAATGTTGGTCTTATACTTAGGGTAAATACTGAACGGTTTTATTCATATAAAACTAGGTCTATTTTTGCTTAGATTTCTTCATTCATTTAATCATCTTCAT
>NW_028234413.1:44972597-44980097 GCF_977035675.1 Penaeus japonicus | reverse complement strand
TCGGACCAACCAGAACCTCATGCAGATCTGAACCAACTTATAATCCAGAGGCCTGTGCTGCCTTCCCTGCGTGACTGCCGACCGGAGTGACCTTTGACCTCGAGAGGGGGACGTTATCTCCCAAGAGAACGCTCGTCAACCGCCAAACACGAGCAAGTGCCAAGGGCACCTGTTAACTTTTCCCGAGGAAAGACTTCACTGGTCTCGAACCCGGGAACCTCCGACGCTGGAACCAACCTGGAAAGAGACTTAGATGCTTTGCCGACTGTGCCACCGAGATCTAAGGAAAGAAGGAGAAAATCGCTCCTTATATATCGCCAACTCTTTCTTTATCATAATTGTGCCACGTTTTCCTTTCCTTTTAATTTGATTTCCTTTCTTAATTGGTCTTTTGTAGTCTAATTGTTTTGATTTTTTCATTCAATTAATCATCATAATGATTTTCATAACAACCATTCACGCTTCTCGGTAACAACGACATTAAATGCTTATGTTAAACAAATATTAGTTATCAGGTTAATTTTAATTTAGTTCTTCATCTGAAATTATTTTTTCAATATACAGTCAACGTCAAAATTTCTTTTCGCTCTTAAATTCTCTCTCTCTCTCTCTCTCTCTCTCTCTCTCTCTGTCTCTCTCTCTCTCTCTCTCTCTCTCTCTCTCTCTCTCTCTCTCTCTCTCTCTCTCTCTCTCTCTCTCTCTCTCTCTCTCTCTCTCTCTCTCTCTCCTTCATAAGTTACTAAAAGTGATCAATTAACAGAGAGACACAAGATGGCAGGAAATACAGTTTATGTTGATTGTTATAATAACTCAGGATACCATCTCTCTCCACACGTTAGAATAATAAAAGAAGTTTTGCAAGTCGTCAGTTTTTATACGAAGTCTATTTGTAAATTATCATATAACTTTTATTCAAAATAAAAGAGTATTCCTCTCATCTTTTCTTTTTCTGTGATTTTTTTTTTTTTACTATATCATTTATAAAACGAAAAAGATAATTTATCTTATGATAATCATTGATTTGTTTTAAAACTGATGACAATAATGATAATTATAGCAATAGTGTTGACGATAATATATAATGATGATAAGAACAAGAATGGCAGGAATGATGATAGCAATAATTACAATAACAAAATCTGGTAAATAATGATAATATTGATACTAACAAATATTAATAATGATATTAATATAATATTAATAAATGTTGAAGTAATAACAATAATGTTTATGATAAAAACTTGGAAATGATTATTGATGCAATGTTACACTTCAATGTCTCAGCGACATATTAAACAAAAAAGTATTAATCTAATATCATTTTTATACCTCGATAGATTGCTATTACATCGCTTTTGTTGCGATTATTTTCATTGCAATGACAGTTATTGCGTAATATTGATGATGATTATGATAGTGATGGTGACGATGATGATATTAATAACAATAACAGATGATAATGACAGTGATAACAATCCGAATGCTATTAAAAATTATAATTATAATCATGGCAATCCGAAATAATAATACAAATAATTATCATAATGATATTGATATTAGTCCTAATAACATTAATAGTGTTTCCAGGGTTGATTTTGTATTTATTTAATCATCGGTGTTCGTCTCGCTCGTCTTTCTACAGGAGTCTATTCTTCGTCCATCTGTTTAATTTCCTTGCCTATTAAGTGATTTAGACATATGACTTCAATAATTGTGAGTTTCATTGAATGGTTTATTCTTTAATTAATGTCTAATGGTCTTGTTTGCCTCTTAATACAATGAAAAATTTGGATCCAAATAACCGTAGTGATTCTTAAACACTTAGAAAATTATATAATAAAACCGACTGAGAACTTAGAACCAAAAGACTTAAATGAATGACAGACGTAAAATTGGAAGACGAATATGATCATTATGCCATCGCTATTGCTGTTATGTTGTAGCTATAATGACAATAACAACAATGATGATGATGATATGATGATGGTGGTGGTGGTGATGATAATTAAATTTAGAAATACTAATACGTAATAATAAATAATAATGATAATGACAACAATATTATGATAATAATGATAGTGATACTAAGAACGACAAGCTTAATAATGACAATAGCAAAAAATTGCAACTATAAAACAGTATTTATATATTATTATAAAAACAGTATAGATATTATCAGTAATCGAAATGCTAACACCAATAATGATAATGAAAATACTACTGATCATAGGAAAATGATAATACTTTTTTAAAAGTAGGAACAACAAGGATTAGGACAATAATGCTCAAAATGATATTAATACTGAAACAATAGAAATACTAATACGTAATAATAAAAAACAATGATAATGACAACAATATGATAATAATAATCATAGTGATACTAAGAACGACAAGATTAATAATGACAATAGCAAAAATTTGCAACTATTAAAACGGTATAGATATTATCAGTAATCGAAATGCTAACAACAATAATGATAATGAAAATACTATTGATCATAGGAAAATTATAATACTTAAAAAAAAGTAGAAACAAGAAGGATTAGGATAATAATGCTAATAATAATGATATCCTAATACTGAAACAATGTTGGTCTTATACTTAGGGTAAATACTGAACGGTTTTATTCATATATTAACTAATTTCAACCTAGATGAATATACGTTAAAAAAAAAAATCCTTATGTAATGTAATTATCCTTTTTTTAATTGCATAATTTATATATAATAATGACTGAGGAATTAAAAATTCCCTCTTCTCCATAAAATAAGGATACAAGTACCAAGATAAAGGGCTAATCATGCCATCGGTATTGCTTATCATTGCAACACTTTCAACGCTTTCATTATCATAATTTTGCCACTTTTTCCTTTTTTTTAATTTGATTTCCTTTCTTAAGAGGTGTGTCGTTGTTCTAATTTCTTAATTTAATCATCTTCATAATTATAAGTAGGATTGTTCAGGTTATTTGCATTTTCGTTAATAAGGCTTTTAAACATAATTAATCTGCTTACGTTGAACAAATATTCGTTATTTCTTTTTCTTTCACTCTTCCTCTCTGTCCTTTATCTGACTCTTACTTAATACCTACTCTCTCTCTCTCCTTCCTCTGTCTCTCTCTCTTTCTCTCTCCTTCTATTTATCTCTTTCACTCTATTTACCTCTTTCATTTTCTATCTCTTCCCCTTCTTTCTCCCTCCACCCCTTCTCCCAAATAATATCGTGCTTTCCCTTCCATTTTTATTATCTCTCTCTCTCTATTTCTGTTTACCTCCCTTTCCCTCTCCCCCATGTTATATCTTACTCTTCCTTACTTCCTGTCTTCTGTCTGACTGTTTCACCCCCTTCCCCTTCCTCTATATTTCCTTTTCTATCTCTTTTTCTCCTTCCTTGTTTCCGTCTCTCTCTCCCTCCCGCTTTCTTTTTCTCCCTCTCCGTTTCTCTCTTTCTCTGTCTCTCCTCTTTTTCTCTCTTTATCTCACTTATTTATTTCTCCCTCTCCCTTTCTTTCTCTCTCTCTCTCTCTCTCTCGCTCTTCCTCTTCCTGATTTCACTCATGCAAATATATCAATAATATATGTTAAGTTCATTGTTACTTTTTAAAAATAATTTTGAACATATATATATATTTCCGTATATATATATATATATATATATATATATATATATATATATATATATATATATATATATATTCATGCATATCTTTTATTACTAATGTTTGCTAGTATATCTGGAGATCCACAGAAATTGCATAATAACAGACCAGGGAGATGATTTAATGTACTTTTTTTGTTTCTTTTATTGACTATTCAAGTTGTTTGCGAAATAGTGAAGAAATCTCCAGGAATACCCTTGTTTTAAATCTAATTGTTCGTCATATATAAACAAAAATGTACAAAACAAGTACCGAATCCGCCAACCTGAACCACTTGGCGACTTCGCTAGCTTTGCAATCAACATGCTTGTTGTTGCCTTTCTATTGCTATGTTGTAAACAAGATTCTTCCTTCAATCACCCTAAGGTTTGCAAGTTTAATCGTTCAGGTTATTTGCATTCTCGCTAATAAGGATATCAAGCGTAATTATATTCTTTTGCTAAACGAGTGTTGGTTATTAGGATTATTTTAGTGTTGGAAATTACAATTTTCATCGTTTGTATTTCTTATTTTACGGATATAACTTTTCTAGGGACAGAGTCGGCAGGTGTATTCATATATGAATATGAACACTTATGAATATGGAATGTTGATAAATGAAATATCTAATAACTACTCTGTTTTTCCGAGAGATACATATATTGTTATTAACGATAATAGACGAATTTTATTACAATTAAGTAAATTGTGATACGAAAGACGGACACACAATCACATCCTTGCACACAAAAAATGTTATCTTATTATGAATAAAAAATAATTACAAAACTTATCTTCGCTCTTTAATTCTCTCCCTCTTTATTAATAGTGGTCAAAACCTGCCAATACAATATAATTATTAGAATATAAATTCATAACAGTATTAACATATTAACTATTCGCAAACCACAATAATGATAATAATAATATAAAAGTATAGGTACGTACACGTTGCAGACACAGCCACATCTGAGTCTGCTGTTGCATGTGTTGCTAATGGATGTGATCTCTATGGCAGTGAGTGTTGTCCTGCCTCTCCTGTAGTGGTTGTGGTTTCCTTTGGCTCTAGCTATGTGGTCGTTGACATCCTATCGGCGTTTGGTGAGCGCGGGACACAAGGAAGTCCTGTGGGTGATGCGGAAACACATGTTAGGGGCTGAATGTGGGGCCATGTGGTGCGGGTGGCTATGCGGGGTCGCTCGGTAACAGCAGCTGATGTTCTTTTCATGGCAGATACCATAGGGGCATAAACCGCATGCCAATTTTAGAACTGTTCTGTATCCATTAACAACGGTGATGGTAATAATTGTTTTATAGATATCTGCTTTCTCTTCCAAATTAAATAATACCGAAGATTTTGCAAGTTGTCAGTAATGAACTATGTATAAATAGGGACATTTTTTTTTTTTTTTTGTCAAAAAGCATATTTTCAATTTTTCATTTAATTCTTATATCTATTTTATATTCATATATTTCTTGAAATGCCCAATGAGTTTTCCTTATACATTTATTATCTTTTCTTGTATGTTTTTTACACTGAGATGTATTATGCTTGCAAAATAATTTATCTTTTGATAATCTCTGATTTTACTTTCTAAGTAGTTTAACCTAAATTCTTTATTGCATAAAAATATATAAAAGTGGATGAATAAAATGTGTATAGGGAAGTTTCAACTGGTACAAATAACTTAGAATCAAAAGACAAAATCAACGAGTTTTATGTAAAATTGAAAGACAATTATAAACATTCTGCCATCGCTATTAGTTATGTTGTAGCTATAATGACAATAACAACGAGGATGATGATGGTGATGATGTGATGATGGTGGTGATAGTGATGATGCGATAATTAGATTAAGAAATACTAATATGTAATGATAAAAAAACACAGCAATGATAATGACAAAACATGATAATAAGAATAATGATAATTGTGATACTAACAACAGTCTTAAGAATGATAATGGAAAACTAGCGATGAAAAATCGATTATGATACTATCAATAATCGAAATGCTAATAGTAATAAGGATAATGAAAATACTACTGATCATATGATAGTGATAATAGTACTTTTAAAAACTAAGAACAACAATGATTAAAATAATACTCATATTGGTAGCTTAATTAATTTATATCTCGATAAAACTACATTTTATTACGATTTTGTTGAATTATATAATCCTTTGAGCTTGTATATCGCTATATGAATAATTATAATAACAATGACTGAGGAATGTTAAATAGCTCCTCTTCATAAAATAAGGATACAAATACTAAGATAAACGGATACTCATACCATCACTATTGCTTATTAGTGCAGGTAGAAGGGAGGGGGGGGGGGGTCGTATTTAATAACGCTGCACTATTCAGAATATTTGATAATGACAATAGAAAGAATCCGAATGCAGGTATTAGTTGTGATAATGATGTTAATAATTATTGTGATTTTACAAATTGATAAGATCGCAACATAAATGAAAACGATAATGAGAAAGCTAGCAATAATGATACTAATGATGATAATAATAATAATGAATATGATAATGATAAATTTATGATAGTAAGAGGGCTGACTTTGTTTCGTATTATTTGTCTGTAATGATAATGATAATGATATCAGTGATAGTAATGTTAATAATAATAACTGCGATAATGATGATGATCGTAGATGAATGGAAAATAACCAGCCAATCGGACCAACCAGAACCTCATACAGATCTGAACCAACTTATAATCCAGAGGCCTGTGCTGCCTTCCCTGCGTGACTGCCGACCGGAGTGACCTTTGACCTCGAGAGGGGGACGTTATCTCCCAAGAGAACGCTCGTCAACCGCCAAACACGAGCAAGTGCCAAGGGCACCTGTTAACTTTTCCCGAGGAAAGACTTCACTGGTCTCGAACCCGGGAACCTCCGACGCTGGAACCAACCTGGAAAGAGACTTAGATGCTTTGCCGACTGTGCCACCGAGATCTAAGGAAAGAGGGAGAAAATGCTCCTTATATATCGCCAACTCTTTCTTTATCATAATTGTGCCACGTTTTCCTTTCCTTTTAATTTGATTTCCTTTCTTAATTGATCTATTGTTGTTAAAATTTCTTCTTTCATTTAATCATCTTCATGTTTTTAAGTAGAATGATTAACGCTATTTGCATTCTTGTTGCTAAGGATATTAAATGTAATTAATCTGTTTATACTAAAGAAATACGAGTTATTAGGTTAATTTTAGCATTGTAAAATATCCTGTTCATCATCTGAAATTAATTAATCAATATATAATTGACGTCCATAAACTATGTATTTAATAAATCAATAATTGTTAATTTTTTTATACTAAGTTTATTTGCAAATTGTCATATAATTTTTACTCGAAACAAAAGAGAATTTCTCTCCTCATCTTTTCCTCTTCCATGTTTTTACAATAGCATGTATGATGCGAAAAAGACAATTTATCTTATAATGATAATTGATTTGTTTATAGTGGTAATAATATCGATATTAATATATAATGATGATAAAAACAAGAATGACAGGAATGATGATAGCAATAACTGCAATAAGAAAATCTGGTAAATAATGGTAATATTAATACTTACAAATACGAGTAATGATGTTAATTAATATCAATACATTTTCAAGTAATAACAATAATGTTTATGATAAAAACTTGGAAATGATTATTGATGCAATGTTACACTTCAATGTCTCAGCGACATATTAAAAAAAATATTTTGTTTGTTTGTTTGTTTGTTTGTTTAATGCCTCGATAGAATGCTGTCACATTGCTTTTGTTGCTATTATTTTCATTGCAATGGTAGTTATTGCGTAATATTGATGATGATTATGATGGTGATGATGA
>NW_028234413.1:44952597-44965097 GCF_977035675.1 Penaeus japonicus | reverse complement strand
ATATATAAGTTTATAAACATTCCATCTACTAGAAATGTAGTTCGTGACATAAGGACAGCAATAGACAAAGCGGAACATCATAGGAATATACCTTAATATTAGTGTGATATTATCCAAATAATTATATCTATCATAGCTTAATACTTAGGAGCGTTTCTAATGAGCTCTATTACCTATTCACAAATTCTAATAATGATAGAACATAATAATAATCAGATATAATAGTATAGGTACATAGACCGTTCGGGCGGAGATACACCTTGGTTTGCTGTTGCATGTGTTAAAAATGGATGTGATCTCTAAGGTAATATGCGTCCTGCCTCTCCCCGACTGTTGATGCTTTTCTTTTTCGATAGCAATAATAACTATAAATATCTGCTTCCTCCGGAAACTAAAATAATACTGACGATTTTCCAAGTCGTCAGTAATGAAGTATGAATTAATAGGAAAAATTTTTGGTATTTTATAACGCTTTTTCCTTTTGCAATTTTTCATATAACTTTTATATCTGTATTATTTTGATATACTTTTTGAAAGACCCAATGAGTTTTCTTAATATTCTAATTATATTTTCTTGCTTTTTTCTTACAATGACATGTGCTGTGTTTGCAAAACAATTTATCTTTTGATAATCTTTGATTTTACTTGCAGTTTCCTACCGAAGTCGTTTAACCTAGATTTGCTATTGCATAAAAACTAAATAGATAAAAGTGAATGAAGAAAAGGGCTCGAGGAATATTTCAAACAACCTGAATAAGAAAAAGTGTTTCTGCTCCAAACTGATCGTAAATGAGAGCAAAACAACCACCCAATCGGACCAACCAGAACCTCAAACAGATCTGAACCAACTTATAATCCAGAGGCCTGTGCTGCCTTCCCTGCGTGACTGCCGACCGGAGTGACCTTTGACCTCGAGAGGGGGACGTTATCTCCCAAGAGAACGCTCGTCAACCGCCAAACACGAGCAAGTGCCAAGGGCACCTGTTAACTTTTCCCGAGGAAAGACTTCACTGGTCTCGAACCCGGGAACCTCCGACGCTGGAACCAACCTGAAAAGAGACTTAGATGCTTTGCCGACTGTGCCACCGAGATCTAAGGAAAGAAGGAGAAAATCGCTCATTATATATCGCCAAGCCTTTCATTATCATGATTGTGCCACGTTTTCCTTTCATTTTGATTTGATTTCCTTTCTTAATTGGCCTATTGTTGTTCAAATTTCTTCTTTCATTTAATCATTTTAATAATTATAATTAGGATTTTTCAGGTTATCTGTTTTTTTTTCGTTTATAAGGCTATCAAACTTAATTAATTTGCTTACGTTGAACAAATATTCGTTATTTCTCTTTCTTTCACTCTTCCTCTCTGTCCTTTATTTGACTCTTACTTAATTCCCTTCTTCTCTCTCTCTCTCTCTCTCTCTCTCTCTCTCTCTCTCTCTCTCTCTTTCTCGCTCCTTCTATTTTACTCTTTCACTCTATTTATCTCTTTCATTTTCTATCCTTTTCCCTTCCATTTCTCCCACCACACCCTTCTCTCCCAAACAAAATATCGTGCTTTCCCTTCCACTCCCATTTTTATTATCTCTCTCTCTCTTTCTGTTTACTTCCCTTTCCCTCTCCCCCATACTATATCTTACTCTTCCTTACTTCCTGTCTTCTGTCTGACTGTTTCACCCCTTTCCCCCTATTCTAATTCTCCGTTTCTATCTCTTTTTCTCCCTCCCCCTTTCTCTCTCTTTACCTCATTCATTTTATATCTCCCTCTCCCTCTTTCTCTCAAAAAATATCGTGCTATCTCTTCCTTTTTCATATTCTCTTTCTCTCTCTCGCTCTTCCTATTCCTGATTTCACTCATCCAAATATATCAATAACATATGTTAAGTTCATTGTTACTTCTTAAAAATAATTTTGAACACACACACACACACACACACACACACACACACACACACACACACACACACACACACACACACACACGACCACAATATATATTTTAATATATAAATATATTAAATATCTATATATTAACACCCTATCTATCTATATAACATATATATATATACTTCATACACTTATAACACCATAAGCTAGTAATCTCTGGAAGATCCACACAACTTGCCTAATCACCGACCAGGGAGATGATTTACTTAATCAAGTACTTTTTTTTTGTTTCTTTTTTTTGAACTATTCAAGTTGTTTGCGAAATAGAGTCTGAAAAATCTCCAGGGAATACCCTTGTTTTTTCTAATCTAATTGGTTCATCATATATATAAAAAAAAAAAAATGTAACAAAACAAGTACCTACCGACTCTACTCTCTACTACTCCGTCTGTATACTTAAACAAGACCGACTTTCTCCACCCGCTCTACCTACTCAGGAGACTATCCGCCAACCTGACCCAACTTAGAGTTAGAGGGGTAGTAGCGACCTCGCTAGCTTAGCAATCAACAGGCTTGTTGGTTCCTTTTCACGCCTATTCTGTTGCTATGGTTGTAAACAAGATCATCCTTCAATCACCCTAATGTTTGCAAGTTAAAGTAAAGCGGGTCAGGTTTATTTAGCATTCTTCCTCTGCCTAATAAGGATATCAAGCGTAATTATATTCTTTTGCTAAACGAGTATTGGTTATTATGATTATTTTAGTGTTGGAAATGACAATTTTCATCGTTTGTTTTTCTTTTTTTACGGATATAACTTTTCTAGGGACAGAGTCTGCAGGTGTATTTTTATATAAATATGAACACATAAATATGGAATGTTAAAAAAATAAATATCTATTAAATTACTCATTACTGTTATTGCAACAAATAAATATACTGTTATTAACGACAATAGACGAATTTTATTACGATTGGGTAAAATGTGTCACGAAAGACTAACACACCCACACTCTCTCTCTCTCTCTCCTCTCCAGGTTTCCTCTCTCACTGTTCACACACCGACACCAACCACACCCAATCACAACCTTGCCCTGCCCCCTCAACATGTCCGTCTATTTATATGAATAAAAAGAATTACAAAAACTTACTTATCTTCACTATTAATCCTCCCCCTGCTTTAATGACAAGTGCTTCAACCAAAACCCTGCCAAAACAGTATAATTATTAGAATATAAATTCTATTCTAACATTATTAACATATTAACTATTCGCTAAAATCACAATAATGATTAATAATAAATAGGTTCGAATAGGTACCGTTACACGTTTGCAGACACAGCCACATCTGAGTTTGTGCTGTTGTCAGCAGTGTGTTGCCTAATGGATGTGATCTCTATGGCAGTGAGTGTTGTCCTGCCTCCCTGGTAGTGGGTTGTGGTTTCCTTTGGCTCTAGGCTATGTGGTCGTTGAACATCCTAATCAGGCGGTTGGTTTGTTGGAGGACGCGGGACCACAAGGAAAGTCCCTGTGGGTGATGCGGGAAACCACACATGTTTAGGGGCTGAATGTGGGGCCATGTGGTGCGGCGTGGGGGCTAGTGCGGGGGTCGGCTCGGTGGTAAACGAGACACAGCTGATCTTGTTTTCATTTCAACAAATATTCCATGGCAGATCCAATAGGGGGGGCATAAAAACCGCATGCCAATTTCTAGAACTGTGTTGCTGGTATCCATATTAACAAACGGTGATGGTAATAATTTGTTTGATGATAGATATCTGCTTTCTTTCTCTTCCAAATTAAATAATAACCCGAAGATTTTTTTTTGTTTTGCAAGTTGTCCAGTAATGAACTATTAGAAATAGGACATTTTCATTTTTTTTTTCTGTTTTTTTTTTTGTCAAAAAGGCATTATTTTTTCAATTTTTCATTTAATTTCTTATATCTATGTATTATATTTCATATTATTTCTTGATAAATGCCCAATGAGGTTTTTCGCTTATACATTTATTATCTTATTATATCTTTTCTTGTATCTTATTTATTTGTTTTTTTAACACTGAGGATGTATTATGCCTTGCAAATAATTTAAATTCTTTTGATAATCTCTGATTTTACTTTTCCTAAGTAGTTTAACCTAAATTCGTTATTGCATAAAAAAACTATCTTATAAAAGTTGTATGGAATCAAACTTGATTGTATAGGGAAGTTTCAATCAATTTTTCAAACTGGTAACAAATAAAAACTTAGAAGAACGTTAGACTTAGAATCAAAAGACAAAATCAACGAGGTTTTATGTAAAATTTGAAAGGACAATTATAAACATTATAAACATTTCTGCCATTGCTTTGCATTAACTGTTAGTAGTTGTAGCTATTAAAATGACAATAACAACGAGGGCTGATGAATGGGTGATGAAGTGATGCATGGTGGTGGTTGTGATGACTGCGCATAATTAGATTAAGAAAATACTCTAATATATGTAATGTATAAAAATAAACTGCAATGATATGACAAAACATGATATAAACAATAATGATAATTGTGGATACTAACAAAGTCTTAAAATGATAATGGAAAACTAGCAATGAAGAAACGCGCTAATAATGTTATCAGTAATCGAATGCCAATATAAACAAATGAGGATAATGAACATACTAACTGATCATCTGATAGTGATACTATACGTTAAAAAAAAAACAAGAACAATGAATTAGAATAATACTCTTAATGATATTATTAACTAATTTTTGTATCTCGATTAAACTACATTTCTTAAAATTTTGTTAAATTACATCATTGTTATAGATGTAAATCATCTCATTAAACTTTTTAATGAAAATTACTGGAGGAATTAAAAACAATTTTCTCCATGAAATAAGAGATACAATTGCCACGATAAAATTTTGATTTTACAAATTGATGAGATGCATCGCTGCAACCCAAAAATGATACGATAATGAAGGAAAACTAGCAATAATGATACTAAAGATGATACTGATAATAATAGCAAATAATAAGATTAATTTAATGCAGCGAGAGGCTTATTTTTTTTTTGTTATATTTTTCTTTAATGATAACAAATAAGTAAGTATATAAATAACAGTCATATAATAATAACAATTGTTATAAATGTAATAATGATCGTAAATGAATGCTTAAACAACCACCTAATCGGGACCAACCAGAACTCATCAGATCTGAACAAGCTCTAAATCCCGAGCCTGTCTTCTGCCTTCCCTGCGTGACTGGCCGACCGGATGTGACCTATGACCTCGAGAGGGGAGGCGTCGTTATCTCCAACGAGACGCTCGTCACACCGCCAGAACAAGGAGGCAAGTGCCAAGGGCTGGCAACTGTTACACTTTTCCCCGGAAAGATTCACTGGTCTCGAAACCGGGAACTCGACCGCTGACCCAACCTGGAAAAGAGACATAGATGCTTTGCCGACTGTGCCAACGAGATTAGGAAGAAGGAGAAATCGCTCCTTATATATCGCCAACTCTTTCTTTATCATTATTGTGCACGATAACTTCATTTAATTTGATTTCCTTTCTTAAATTGGTCTATTGTTGTTCAAATTTATTTTTCTTAATCATCTGTCATGTTTTATGTAGAATTATTAAGCTATTTGCATTCTTGTTGCTAATGGATATTTAAAGGTAACTATCTAGTTTCTATACTAAAGAAGAAACGAGTTATTGGGTTTTTTAGCATTGACAAATTATATTGTCATTCATCTTGAAATTAATTCATATCAATATACAAATAAACGTCCATAACTTATGTATTTAAATTCAATCATCGTTTAAACTTATTTATACTAAGTCTCTTTGCAAAATGTCATATAATTTTTTTTTATCGACAGCGGAGAAGAGTATTCGTTCTCATCTTTCCTCTTCAATGTTTTTACAATAGCATGTATGATGCGAAAAAAGACAATTTATCTTACAATAATAATTGATTTGTTTATAGTGGTAGTAAATGTATGATATTAATATGTAATGATTACAGATAAACAAAAATGAGCACGGTGTTAGGAGTGATTAAAACAGACCAATAACTGCAATAAGAAAATCAGCGTACAAAATACTGAGTAATATTAACACTTGACAAACCATGAGTAATGATGTTACAATTAATAAATAATCAATAAATTTGTCAAGTAACTAGACAAATAATGTTCATGATAAAAACTTTGGAAAACGTTTACTATGCATGCAAAATTAACAGCTTCAAATTGTCTCAGGCGACATATTAAAAAAAAAGATTTTTTTGGGGTTTGTTTGTTTGTCTTGAACCTGGGGGGGGGCCTCGATAGAATGCTGTCACATTGCGTTTTGTTAGCTTTTTAAATTTGTTTTCATTGCAATGGCGGTTATTGCGTTAATATTGATGATGATTATGATGACGGATGATAATGATAATAATCCGCAAATTGCTTAAGATATAATTATTATTATAGTCATGACAACTCCCTACACCTACAATGCATATATAATAACAATAAAAACAAAAAAGATAGTGATGAAAACAACCAATTATATTAATAATGTAGCAACAATATTTGAGAACTAATACCTAATAGTTATTATTATACATGATACTTTCATTAACATTGCCCCAAATTAAAAATAATAGTTCTGAGGGGTACGGTTAATTATGTATATATTTTAATCATCGCGTGTTCGGTCTATTTTCTATTATTGTATTTTCTACCAGGAGTCTATTATTTGTCTCCATCTGTTTTGTTTACTTATAAATACACCACTTCTTATTAGGTTAATTTTCCTTTGTCTACTAAGTGATTTAGGACATACGACTTCATTAAAGTAGAGTACACTAAATGGTTTTTATTCTTTTAGTAATGAATTACATAGCCTTAATTTGCCTCTTCGTACAATGAAAAATCCGATTGCAATGAGCTAAAATAACTTTGCTCTTCAGAAACTAAGAAATTAATGATATATTCGAAACTGACTGAAGAACTTAGAACCAAAAAACTTAATTGAACTGACAGACGTAAAATTCGGAAAGACGAATACGATCTATTATGCCATTCGCCTCTATTATGTTGCAGTTATAATGACAATAACAAACGATGATGATGATAGTCGACTGATGATGATATGATAATAAGTGGTGGTGATGATGATAATTACCATTACAAGAAATACTAATATGTAATGATAAAAACACAATGATAATGACAATATGATAATGATAATAATGTGATACTAATAAACGACAAGATTTAGTTTAATAATTACAACAGCAAATATTGCAACTATAAAAGCGGTTAAGATATTATCAGTAATCGAAAAGGCTAACAGCAGATAATGATAATGAAAATACTACTGATCATAGGAAAATGATAAATACTTTTAAAAAGTTAAGAACACCAAGGATAATTAGGATAATATATGCTTATAATAATGATATCTTAATACCAAAAACAATGTTGGTCTTATACTTAGCGCCCCAGTAAATACTGAATTAAGTTTTATTCATATATTACACTAATTTCGGACCTCCCCCCCGATAAATATACTTTTAAATGACTTTCCGTTATATCATGATAATTATTTACGTCTACAGTACAGTACAGTAAGCGAAAAGATGAAAAACTTGATTCTCGAAAGAAGAAAAGCGGGAGAACTAAGATAACAGATAGCTACCTAAAACGAAGTACTTGTAAATTACATAATTTTATAAATGAAAATGACTGAGGAATTAAATATCACATCTCCATAAAATAAGGATACAAACACCAAGCCCCCCCCCCCCCCCCCCCCCCCCCCCCCCCCCCCCCCCCCCCCCCCCCCCCCCCCCCCCCCCCCCCCTGATAAAAGGCTAACATGTCATCGGTATTGCTGATCTTGTGCAGGTGGAGTTATGGTGGGGGGGGGAGCGCGTGGGGGGGGGGAACGTGGGGGTGACGTTCAATCTCTCTCAATATCATAATTGTGCCACGTTTTCCTTCCCTTTTAATTTGATTTTCTTTCTTAATAGGTATGTCGTCGTTCAAATTTCTTCATTCATTTAATCATCTTCATGATTTTAAGTAGAATCATTCCCGTTATTTACATTCTCGTTGATAAGGATATTAAATGTAAATATTCTGTTTATATTAAAGAAATACCAGTTATTAGGTTAATTTTAGTATTCAAATATATCCTGTTCATCATCTGAAATTAATTAATCAATATATAATTAACGTCAACAAACTATGTATTTAATAAATCAATCATAGTTCAAGCTATCTTTTTATGAGTAAAAAATGATTCCAAAACTTGTCTTCGCTCTTTAATTCTCCCTCTCTCTCTCTCTCTCTCTCCTTCATGAGTTACTAAAAGTGATCAATGAACAGAGACACAAGATGGCAGGAAATGTAGTTTTTGTTGATGGTTATAACAACTCTAGATACCTGCTCTCTCCACACGCTAGAAGGATAAATATAGTTTTTGTACTAAGTCTACTTTCATAAAACTTTTGGTTAAGATAAAAAAAAAGTCTCTCTTTATCTTTTCCTCTTCCGTGTTTTTATTAAAAGAAAAACAAAAACAAATCATGTATTATGCGAAAAAGTATATCTATCTTATGGTAATCTTTGATTTGTTTCTAATACTAATGACAATAATGATGTTAATAATAATATTGATACTAATATACAGTAGATGATAAGAAGAATGATAGTAATGATGATAACAATAATTACAAAAACAAAATCTGGTAAATAATGGTAATGCTAATACGGACAAATATTCATAATGACCAAATTTTTCAGGGAATAATAATGTTTATGATAATAATGCTGATAATGTTTCAATAATGATAGTTGAAGGGTTGATAGTGCATGCTTTTATCTATATTTCTACAAATTTGTTCTTGAATTTATTTAACTTTAACCATTTTTTTTTTTTTCATCTGTTCATTAATTTTGACAAATTCTGATGAGTACTTATCACTTATTTATCTACTTTAAAAATTATAACTAACTTATCTATCTTTACGCAAAGTACGTCCACATGTATATATATATATTATCAAAGACTGAGGATTTAAATTTAAATCTTATTTATGTAAAATGGGAGACAAGTGCAAAGACGTGATCATTATGACAACGCTATTGCTGAGGTTATTCTTGTAGTAAAAATTACGATGATAACTATGATGATGATGATGATCATACTAACAACAATGACAGAAATTATATCAGGAATAACAGCAACAAAGACTGATATGACATTAATAATAACCTAACTGTTAATAACAATGATAATGATGATGATACTAGTCACAATAATAATAATAATAAAGTATAATGATACAAAAACGAACAGAAATATGAATAAGAAGGGAATAAGGAGTAAGAAAAGCATACAAAAACAAAGAAAAAAACGATACTTATGTCATGCCTAGTGCTTATCTATGCAAAGATAAAGGCTAAAAATCCTGACCTTCTTAATGCCTCCTTCAACTATCCGTTCTATCTATAATATACTATCTATACTATATTCATACTATCCTACTATTTCTACTATTCTGATTGTGGGATTATGAGGGGAGGGGGAGGGGGGGAGGGAAGAGCGGTGCCATTCTGATAATTTGCCATAATGGCAATGTTAATAAGGATAATGGCAATAGTAATAATCTAAATGCAATTGATAATGGCGATGATGTTGATAGAGATAATCATTATGATATTTAGTAATTATGATAATACTGATACAATAGTGATAGTGATATAAATAATAATCGTAATGTTAATAATACTGATGATAATGATAATAATAACAATGAATAATGATCTATCTGAAATGGCAGTCATTATAGTAATAGTGATAATGATAATAGTAACTACAGTAATAATGATAACGATATTAATAATAATTATGATGATAATGATAATCACAATGGTGAAAAAATAGTGATAATGATAATTTATCATTAATAACAACAACGGTATGGAAGATTTATCTTTTATGGATTTTTATATATGTTTCAGTATTCTTGTCTGTATATTCATGATAATGATGATAATAATGATAATGATAATATTAATGATAATAACATTGATAATGGTAATAATAGTAATATTAATCATAATGATGATTATAATAATAAGGATAGTAAATGATAATAACAATAATGTGAATAATACTGGTAATGATGGAAATTATTTCAACAATAATAAAGATGATACTGATCGTGTTTATGGTAATCATAATATAAATAATAATCTAATGATAAGAACATTATAGTGATGATTATATAGGTATATGATAGTGATAATGATAATAAATATAATAATGGTAATGATAATGGTGACAATGGCAGTGATGATGAAAATGATGATGATGACATTATTAACATTGATAATGGTAATGATATTGTTAATAATTATAACAACAATGTTATGAATAATAACATTAGTTATAACAACAACCAAAAAAATGTTAACAGAAATAACTATGGAAATACTAATAACAATAGTAAGTTTAATACGAATATTGATAATAATAGGAAGAATTATAACAACAATAGTAAAAATATTTGAATTAAAGATTATATCAGTGATACTACTAATAATTATAATCTTAATGTGATAATAGCCACAATTACAATTTAAACAATGTTAATGATAATATTGATAAAGGAAGTGCTAACAACAATTATGATAATCAAAATACACGTAATAATGAATTAGTATTGTTATTAATGATAGTAGGAGTAATAATATTTGTCAAAAGTAATAACAACAATAATCATAATAATGTTCGTAATGATATTCTCATGATAATGAAATAGTGTTTGGGGGGTTAACTACGAATAATATCATAAATACATTATAAATATCTGTCAATTCTTTCATTCATTCACACTTCTCTTCATTTATTTCATTCTGTCAATATTTACGAGAAATATCTATCGGTTTTTATTGAATATTTACCTACTTACTTGTTTATATTTGTATATATATATATATATATATATATATATATATATATATATATATATATATATATATATATATATATATATATATATATTTATATATATATATATATATATATTTTTTTTTTTTTTTTTTTTTTTTTTATATTTTTTTTAAATATTTTTTTTTTCTTCTAAAAATATAACTTAAAGTCAAAGCTTTATGATTATATAATAAATGACTGAGATTTTAAATTCATTTTTTTAACGTAAAAAAGACAGACAAATACCAAACTAGGATTATGAGGCCATCTATATAATTGTTGTTTCAGTTGTAGTAATAAAGACAATATAACGATGATGATGATGATGACAACAATTATAATGATACTGGAAACAACAATGAAGCTAATGCTAATTGTAATGATGATAGTCTCTGTAATGATATAAGAGTAATAAAAATGATAATGATAATAAAACTAACATATAAGAAAAAAAATGTCAATAATAACAATAACAATGTTTATCATGATAATAATGATAAAAATAACAATAAAGATCATACAAATAAACATGACACTTACGAATCTAGAACAACAGAGATAATGCTGATAATTATAGCTTAATAATTCTGATATAATGTTTCGAGAGTTGACTTCATAAGTTTTTTTGTTTTTTTTTTTTGTATTCTTGTTTGTTTATTCATCCAATATATATATATATATATATATATATATAATATATATATATATATATATATATATATATATATATATATATATATATACATATATATATACAGTATATATATATATATATATATATATATATATATATTATATATATATATATATATATATATATAAACTGTATATATATATGTATATATATATATATATATATATATGTATATATATATATATATATTGTTAGTTAATTTATATAATTTAGACATAATTATTGTTACTGCTTCAATATTTTTTTTTTCACTTAATGATTTAGATGCATATCTTATATATTCTTATGTTGCATTAACTGGTTCGATACTATAAAAAAAAAAAATATTCTTAAAAATAGTGCTTGGGCAATATTATCTTTAAAAAAATATTTAGAAAAGGTCATTTCTTTTCAAGCGATAAAATAAATATTTATTACAATAGACTGAGAATTTTGAATGTTATTGCGATTATTTTCGTAGTATTAATGACAATGATTATGATAAAGATGATGATAATGATAAGAGTTGATAGGAATATGAAAGATAGTGTTAAGAATGATAATCATAATGATGATACCAATAGTGACAATGATTACATGAACAATGATGATAATGCTGATAATGATAATGGGAAAAATAACAATGATAATGATAACAATTATAACGACAGATATGATAATGTTGATAATGCTAATGCTTATGATAATCTTAATGGTAAGGATAATTATCATGGAAACATTGCTGTTAAAGATGAAAATACGATTAATCAGTTAAGGAGCTCTTTTACAATTAGGACTTTAAGCAATGAAGTGTTTATTATACTCAAAAAAATAAGTTATTCACCCAGTGATATCCTATTTTGGGAAACGAAAAATATTTATTAATATGGACTGACAACTTTGGATCAACGACATGGGCGGAAAATGAGTAAATATAGGAAGCTTTTGCAAATGTTATTGCCGTTA
>NW_028234413.1:44935097-44942597 GCF_977035675.1 Penaeus japonicus | reverse complement strand
TCTTTCTGAAATAGCCGTTTTCTTTGTCCTTTTCAAGGTATAACTATAAGCTACAAACACACTGAAAGATGATGAAAAATGAAGGGAACGGCTCATTCTTGAGATGCCGGTTCTCTTTTCTCCTTTGTTGTTCTCTTATGCTCTCTATCTCTTCTTTTTCCGGAAAAATACGGTGGACCAAAGAGGAGAATATTGAATTAAAAGGGAAGACAAACTTTGGATTGAGACGAGGATAGAAAGAAAACGGGAATCGGATTGAAGGGCATGACTAACTTCGTTGGAATTATAATCATCTTATTTTTTTACGCTTATTAATATTCGCATCTCTGTATCGAAAATCCGATCTATAGAAAGAAAGAGAAGTTATTGACGAAAGATTTCGAAATAGAGCAATGACGAACAATTTCGAAACAGATTAACGACGAGCAATTCCGAAACAGATTAATGAATATCAGAGGAACCAGTAACGGGAAGTAAAAAAGGATTTTTAGAAATTATTACATGAATAACGTTTCTCTCACTCCGGCAGCTCCATAATAGTGATGTCATGTGAATTGAAAAGCCTTTTATTTTAGACTTTCTTCGTGCGATTCAACTCAATGTATGGGTTAAATGTTTTGACGAAGGAATGGACAAACACGAAAAGAGAAAGAAAGAAAGAAAGTGAGAAAAAGAAAAAGTTTCATGACTAAAACAAACACGGACAAAAACAAGAGCTTCCACCTTTTTTGTGGCCAAACCCCTTTTTTCGCTTTCTGTTTTCCTGTTTGTTTGTGTTTTGTGTTTTTTTTTTTTTTTTTTCCTTCCTTCCTATCCCTTCCTCCTTCCTGCCAACCCTTCCTCCTTCCTCCTGTTTTTATGCTTTTTTTATCATCTTCCTTTCTCTCTCTCCTTGCTTATTCATCTTTCATCCACCTCCTTTCTCCTTCCTTTCTTCCTTCACCCATTCCTTCTATTCTCTCCTTTTTCCCCTTCTTCTCCCTTCCTTTCTTCTGTCTTCTCTTTCTTCCAGTTCATTTTCCATCTTCCCTTTCCCTTTTCCCAATATTTTTCTGTTCTTCTTCTAATTTCCCTCTTTCTCTTTTTTTTCTCACTTTTCTCTACCTTCTCCATTTCCTCTCCTTTCTCCCTTCCTTCCCTCTTTCTCCCTTCTCCCTCTTCTCTCTTTTTCATCCTACTCTTCTACCTTCTCGTCCCTCTTTCTCCCTTCTCTTATTCCCTTCCTTCACCCCCCTTTCTCCTTCCTCTCCCCCCCCCCTTTCATTTTTATCCCTTCCTTTCCTTCCTTCTCTTCTTCCTCCCTCTTCCCCCATTCATTTTTTATCCCGTTCCTTCACACCGCTTTCCCCTTCCTCTTTCTCTCCTTCTGTTCTTCCTCCCTCTTTCTCTCCTTCCTGTTCTTCCTTCCTCTTTCTCCCCCTTCATCTTTATCCCTTCCCTTCACCCCCCCTCCTTTTCCCCATCCTCTTTCTCCCCTTCTCTTCTCCCTCTTCCCCTTCCCTTCTCCGCCTCTTTCCCCTTCCTCTTTCTCCCCTTCTCATCTCCCCCTTCCCCCCCCTCCCCCTCTTTTGTATCCCTCCCCTCCTCCTCCCTCTTTCCCCTTCCTCGTTCTCCCCTTCTCCTCTCCGTCACCCCCCCCCTTCCCTCCCCCCTCATTTGTATCCCTTCCCTCCTCCTCCCCCATTTCCCCTTCCTCTTTCTCCCCCTTCCTCCCCTCCCCTTCATCTTTATCCCTTCCCTTCCCCCCCCCCCCCTTTCCCCTTCCTCTTTCTCCCATCATCTCCCCCTCCCCCCTCCCCCTCATTTGCATCCCTCCCCTCCTCCTCCCCCTCTCCCCTTCCTCTTTCTCCCCTTCTCCTCTCCCTCATCCCTCCCCCCTCATTTGTACCCCTCCCCTCCTCCTCCCTCTTTCCCCTTCCTCATTCTCCCCTTCTCTTCTCCCTCTCCTTCATCCCCCCCTTCCCTCCCACCTCATTTTTATCCCTTCCCTTCACCCCCCCCCCTTTCCCCTTCCTCATTCTCCCTCTCCCTCATCTCCCCCTTCCCCCCCTCCCCCTCATTTGCATCCCTCCCCTCCTCCTCCTCCCCCTTTCCCCTTCCTCCTCGCTCCCCCAGTGATAGGCAGTCTCACCCGCCTTAGTCTCGAGGGAGAGGAAGCGAAGTTAAAAGGAAGGGTAAATAATTCACCGTAATGGTCGACACGAAAAAAAAAGAAAAAAAGAAAAAAAAAAAAAAAAAAGAGAAAGAGAGAGAGAGAGAGAGAGAGAGAGAGAGAGAGAGAGAGAGAGAGAGAGAGAGAGAGAGAGAGAGAGAGAGAGAGAGAGAGAGAGAGAGAGAGAGAGAGAACGAGAAAGAGGGTCTGTGTCTGTATGTCTGTGGGTATATATGTAAGAGTTCGTGAGAGAGAGAGAGAGAAAGAGTGAGTGAGAGAGAGAGAAAGAGAGAGAGAGAGAAAGGGGGAAACAAGAGAAGAAAACAAATCTCATTTATTTGACGGTCAGCTAAGGGACAGTAATGGAGACCTTATGTTTTCCCGGCATGAGGAAGTCAGTTCGGAGGAGGGATGGGAGGGGAGGGAGGGGGGGAGAGGGGGAAGGAGGAGGAAGGGATGGGGAGGGAGGGGGGGGAGGTGGGAAGGGAGGGAGAGGGGGAAGGATGGGGAGGGAAGGGGAGGGAGGGAGGAGGGTGGGGAGGGAAGGGGTGGGAGGGAGGGAGGTGTGGGAGAGGGGAAGGATGGGAGGAGGAGGGATGGGATGGGAGGGGTGGGAGAGGGGGAAGTATGGGAGGAAAGGGAGTGATGCAGGGAGGGGAAGGGGAGAGGATGGGGAGGGAGGGAGAGAGGGGAAGGGGGAGGATGGGGAGGGAGGGAGGGAGGGGAAGAGAAGGAGGGGAGGAGGAGGGATGGGATGGAAGGGGAGGGAGGAAGGGATGGGAGAGGGGGAAGGAGGGAAGGGAAAGGGTAAGAGAGGGGGAATGATGGGAGGAGGATTGAGGGGGTGGAAGGGGTGGGAGAGGGGAAGGATGGGAGGAGGAGGGAGGGAGTGGAAGGGCTGATAGGGGAAGAGAAGGAGGGGGAGTGAAGGGGTGGGAGGGGAAGGGCTGAGAGGGAACGGGAAAGAAGGGGGGGGGGAGTGAAGGGGTGGAAGGTTTGAGAAGGGAAGGAAAGGAGGGGAGGAGGTGGGAGAGTGTGGGAGGGGGAGGTAGGGAGGTGAAAGAGCTGATAGTGGAAGGAGTGGATGGTGCAAGGGTAGAGGTGGAAGGACCGAGAGGGGAAAGGAAGAGGGGATGTGGAGGAATGTGTAAGAGATGAGGGGAGGGAGGGAGGGGGGGGATGGAAGGACTGAGGGGGAAAGGGATGGGAAGGGAGGGTATGGTAGTACGAGGGTTAAGGGGGGAGGTGGGAGAGGGGGGAAGGGGGAGGAAGGGAGATAGGCTAGAGGGAAGAGGCGGGAAAGGGGGGAGGGGGAAGGAAGGGGGATGGGGTAGAGGGGAGGGGAGGAAGTGGGGGGGGGGGAGGAAGGGAGATGGGGTAGAGGGGAGGGGAGGAAGTGGGGGGGAGGCAAGGAGATACTGAAAAGAAAAAAAAAAAAAATTGGCGATGGTGCGTGATTGTGTTTCCATCGGGAGAGCATGTGTTTAAGTAGGTCCTTTGTCTCTCTTTGTGTGCGTTTGTATGTATGTGTGTGTGTTTATTTATGTATGCGTGAGCGTGTGTGTGTGATTGTGTGTATGTGTTTATTTATACAATTTCCTTGTCATCATCATCACCATCATTGCAGTCATCAACATTATCATTAACACCATCATCATTGCTATTATCACTATCATCATCACCATCATAATTAATATCACCATCACCACCATTACCACCATTACCACCACCAAGATCATCCCAATCCTATCCATCACCACCATCACCACACTTCTTATTCTAACTATACTTCATCACCACTTACCATATTCATCACACACACACCACACTTATCACTATCATCATCATCATTGCAGTCATCAACATCATCATTAACACCATCATCATTTCTATTATCCTCATCATCACCACCATCATCACCATCATAATCAATATCACCATTACCACCATTACCACCACCAAGATCATCCCAATCCTATCCATCACCACCCTCACCACCATCCTTATTCTAACTCTACTTCATCACCACCTTACCATATTCATCACCACACACACCACACTCATCATCACCACACTCACCACACTCATCACTATCATCATCACCACACTCATCACTATCATCATCACCACACTCATCACTATCATCATCACCACACTCATCACTATCATCATCATCACCATCATCACCCTCAACCCGGAGACTCCCCTTTATAACATCACGGGTGTACCAGCCTGGAAATGATGAGGAAAATATCCTCCCTCCTCCACGCACCCCTCAGGAAACCCAAAAGACAAACAACATCCTGATATAAATTATCCTTTAGTGTCAACACGCTGAAAATGTCACATAAGATATTTCGTTTTGGTCTCCTTGTCCCTCCTTTCTCTCTCTCCTTTCTCTCTCTCTCATTTCTCCTCCTTCCCCCTCACTCACTCACGCCCATCAATTTCTTCTACTACGTCTCTCTCTCTCTCTCTCTCTCTCTCTCTCTCTCTCTCTCTCTCTCTCTCTCTCTCTCTTTATTTGATTCTGTCCCCTCCATTTCTTTCTCATAAAATGGCCATCTTTTCCTTTTCTTCTCTTCTATACTCTTTACCGGCGGAACCCTTCTTCTTCTTCTTCTTTTTCTTCTTCGTCTCCTTCTCTCTTACAGCTTCACTCCCTTAATCCAACTCCTTCTTTCCTTCTCCCCTTCCGTTCCCTCCCCAACGCACCCTGTCTCCCCTTCTCCGCTTCCCCAACACCTATCTTCCCTCATTCTCCCCGCTCGCTCCCCCAACATCACACCCTTTCTCCCCTTTCCCTTCTACACTTCCCCAATACATCTCTTCTCTCCTTCTGTCCCTTCGCTTCCCTTCCCCAACACCGCGACCCTTCTCTCCTCCTTCTCCCCTTCCCCAACATCATACTCTTTTCCTCCTTCTCCCTCCCCGCTTTCACTCCTTCTCCCCCTCTGCTCCCTCCCCAACAAACCCCATTCTCTCCTTCTCCCCCTCAATTGCCCAACTAGGACTCCCCCTCCCTCCCCACCACCCCGTCTCCCACCCTCTCCCTTCCTCCTCCCCTTCCAAGATGTAATGTGAAATACGTTTTCCAGACGATTTCAGCCCATTTCCTGTTGCCTTTTCTCTCCCCCATTCTTTCAATGTTGCAGGAGAAGGATCAATGGGTCCTGTCATTTTTCTCGCTATATTGGACACACTTTTCCGAGAAGGAGGGCCCGCTTGAGGTGAGTTTTGAGACGGAAGCAAGAGGTTGTTTATTTAATCGTCAGAGGACTCTCCTGCCGTGGATATGAAAGTCAAGGAATTCACAAGGGAATGTTTGGGTTGCGTCGAAATCCCGTGGCGTGTGTATTTTCCTTTCCCTCTGCCGTGCATTTGAATATTTCTTTGCTTTCTCTTTGTCAATATTTATCAACGTATCTGAAGGTCCGTGGAGGGGGAAAAAATTGCTCTGTTGTTGACTCGTATGATTATCCAAAGAGAAATAAGTCTTGCTAACATTTCCAGAAATTCGCTTTAAATGTAACTCTTTTGCTGGTTGTTATATATGCAGATGAATGTTTATTTCCCGTGTATGCGTAAATCTCCGGCGCATTTCATCAAATGGAATTGAACACCCGATAAATCCGAATAATGGTGAAATGACAAAGGTACTGATAAATGGAGACAGGCGATTTAAAGAAATGTATATCTGTGAAATCCACTTTATTTATTTATTTTTTTATTTTTTATTTATTTTTTATTTTTTGCATTCGAGATCCCTAAAATACGTGATTACCTTTATAATATATATTCTATCATTAAAACCCGAACTACATCAATCAATAAGAAAGAGAGAAAGATAAAAAAAAACAAAAAAACATTTCTTTCACTGCATTCTTCTTGTACTAAGTAAATTACAAACCCTAAAAACACAGAGGCCTAACCCATCCCATCACACGTGGCGACTGGGAGCGCGTTATTGTAGTGCCACACAGCAATTAAAACTCAATGAATTGAATTACAGGGACGACCATTGCGTCCTGTGTGCGCGTGTTTGTAATTAATGCACGTCTCTCCCCCTCTAGTAAATGAAATCTTTCGTGTCTGTTCCGTAGATTCTTGAGAGTTTGATTACAGACTGACTCCCTTTGATGGGTGTAATCCTCCTCCCCTTTCCCCCCCACCCCCCATCTTTTCCCATCTCTCCCCCCCTCCTTTTCCTCTTTCTCTCTCTCTCTCTCTCTTCCATAGGGATGTTTATTGATCGTGTGTTATCGCTAAAAAAAATCATCTGAATTTATTGGGCTCATTTTTCTATTATGATTTATTTTATTGATAATAATTATAGCAATAATAATGATAACGAGAGGGTTTTTCGTACGAATAATGGTAATAATGATGATGAATATAGTGACTGGTAATGATGGTAATGATGATAATTACAATGATAATGATAATGAGGATATTAATGATGTAGCTGATAATGATAATGATATTGAGTTTGATGATGAATACCGCACCTCTCTGACCCAGAGTTGAGCTTCTTTTACCCTGAGGTGTAAGCCTGAGAATGCAGTACTGTTTTACATCATTATCAATGCGGTATTGCATTATTCCATCTTGCAGAGAAACCTCAATATATCTGACTTGGCAGTTGAATTTCTGAGTCAATGCCACCGAGTGCCCACGGGGATTGTCTGTAAAATTTCGCTATCGTTACTAATGAGTAGGTAGGTAATGTCTAGGTAATGAAAATAGTCAGATCGTAAATCGATAACTCTCTGTTTGGGTTGTTTTGATCGAACCGGTTTAGAAAAGCTCTCGCGGTTTTATACCTGAGAGTGGCAGTGGTTCGAATCTGTCATACGTTACACACGCACACACACACACACACACACACACACACACACACACATACACATACACACACACACACACACACACACACACACACATATATATATATATATATATATATATGTATATATACATATATATATACATATATATATACATATATATATATATATATATATATATGTATTCACACATATATATATATATATATATATATATATATATATATATATATATATATATATATATATATATATGTATATATACATATATGTGTATATGTATATATGTGTGTATATATATATACATATATATATATATATATATATATATATATATATATATATATATAATGTATGTATGTATAATATATATATATATATATATATATATATATATATATATATATATATATAATATATATATATATATATATATATATATATATATATATATATATATATATATATATATATACATATATATCTTATATAGATTGATAT
>NW_028234413.1:44920097-44922597 GCF_977035675.1 Penaeus japonicus | reverse complement strand
AAACATCAAAGCCAGTACTAGATTAGGAGCATAACTCTGAGATCTATTTTATAATTACAAATTAAGATTTCACATTCATTATTCACTCTACATTCCGACTTCGTGATACATTACATTACGTAAAATATTCACAATACTTTATGTGGTATTCATCCAGTGTCTCCTATATAGATGTATATACATTCATTATACATTGAAATTCCACTACGCAAATTTGCTAGCTAATGAATAGTATTGAATTCATAAGACTGAATGAATCCATTTACTTGAATAATGAAAATATGCTGTGATATAAATATATGTCTGTTATTAAGAGTCAGTTTCTTATGTTGGCTCGGGTGTTCTTAACCCTAATGGCCTTAGGATGTTGAATAATGTATATCCTATTTTTGCTTTACATCTTGTCAAACGTCGACGTAAATTATACATGTTTGTAAAGCAATTATTCTTAAAAGAAAAAAAAAAAAAGAAAAAAGAAATCTTTGAATTCACATCAAGATTTTCAAAAAAAGCTTCTTTTAGTGCATTCGTTAGATAGTTGGCATTCAATATATATCACAGGATATTCTGTATGCGGGTTCAATTAACATGTAATTAAGGCACCCAATAGATCTATAAATTGGTAATGAGATATGAGTTAGTTTTTTTTTTTTTTTTTTTTTTTTTTTTTTTTTTTTTTTTTTTTTTTTTTTATTCAAAGGATTTATTTACATGTCTTGTTGAGATTCTGTTTACGTTATGGGTATGCAAATCTGTTTATTCCTCTTATTGTCTACCTACTTATATATCTGTGTATTTGTTTGTCTCTTTATATGATTATCTATATATTTGTAAGTATATACATATATATCTTTCTGTCTATCTTACTATGTACCTTTCTATCTGCCTTCAAACCTATCTATCAGTATCACTGCCTATTAACACATAGCTGAATAGATCTATAAATAAAGGTGATCAGACAGACAGATAGATAGACAGGTAGACAGTTAGATATTGATAGGGATAAGCAATGCCTGTGGGTGTGTGCCCAGGCGTTCAGACACACCACTGGAGATAGAAAAAACTTTTTTCCACATTGCTTATATATATATATGTATATATATATATATATATATATATATATATATATATATATATATATATATATATATATATATATACATATATATATGTATATATATTTTTTTTCTCTTTTTTTCTTGTCTTTTTCTTTTTCATTTTTTGTCTTTCTTTTTTTTTTCTTTTCTTCAATAAATGTTTATTCTTTTAGTATATATATATATATATATATATATATATATATATATATATATATATATATATATATACACACACACACACATATATTTTTTTTTTCTTTTTTTCTTTTTTTTCTTTTTTCTTTTTTCTTTTCTTTTCTTTTCTTATCTTTTTTCATTTCTTTTCTTTTTCTTTTTTTTTTCGTTTTTTTCTTTTTCTTCTTCCTTTTCTTCTTCTTCTTCTTCTTCTTCTTTTTAGAAACATTCTTTAATGGTGATAAATGCTCCTCCTCACTGATAAAATTCTCAAATAAGATTGAAGAAGAATATAAAAAAGAATACGTATAAATAAGGCCATCAAGTTAACTAGGAAAATCAGCTCAAAAATCAAAAGTCGAGGAAAATTAATTAAATCAAAATCTTTCAGGGTTATTGCATAATATAATCTACAGAGATCATTTAGATTTCAGAGACTGGACAATTTTTGATAAGTGGAGGGATGTTATAGACTCTATTTATTACTCTTTGATTCTATTTTTCATTATTATTCATTCAAGATTATGATTATTCTGTGTTTGTCTATTTTTCATTTTTATTTATTCAAGATTATTATTATTTTGCGTCTGTCTATTTGCGTTTACATTTAGGTTTGGATAATTAGATAAGTTGATACTCTAATGTCATTCGTAAATGAGATATGATGGATAAAGATTAGATGAAAAAAAAAAAATGGTATGAAAATTAGAATAGTCATTAAACGAATATTAGATAAATAAACGAATAAAGATAAAATGAAAGCGAAAATAACACGGAAGAAAATAGAAATATTGTGAAGGAATATTAGTATAATGAAAAAGAAAATGTAAAAGAAGGTATAAGAAAACAAAAAGAGAGAAAAAGAACATAAAATCAATTCTAAAGATAACAAACTTAAGATAAAGGAAACTACAGTAAAACAAAAGAAAATCAGTAAAAAAAAATAACAATAATAATAAATAAATAAATAAATAAAAACAAACAAACAAAAATAAGCCAATTAAAATATAACGCCCACATCCCAAGAAAATTAACCCACAACCTCCCCCCCCCCCCAAAAAAAAAAAAGAAAAAAAAAGAAAGAAATAGAGAGAGAGAGAGAACACGAATAAATACGGAAGATTAACCAGGAAGGGAACCCGGATGTTGGATCTTCCGGGTGTTGGCAGATTAAGTTTTATGAAATACGTTATGACACCGACTTAACGAAGCTCTTTTTTACGTGG
>NW_028234413.1:44902597-44910097 GCF_977035675.1 Penaeus japonicus | reverse complement strand
GAGGGAGAGAGAGAGTGAGGGAGGGATGGAGGGAGAGGGAGGGAGGGAGGGAGGGAGAGAGGGAGGGAGAGAGTAAGGGAGGGATGGAGGGAGAGGGAGGGAAGGAGGGAGAGGGAAGGTGGGAGGAAAAGGGAGGGGAGAGGAAGGGAAATGGAGGGAGAGAGAGAGAGAGAGAGAGAGAGAGTGGGCGGGAGTAAGAAAGAGAGAGAGACAGAGATAGCGAAAGAAGGAAGGAGTGAGAAACAAACAGACAGACATACTGTAAAAGGTATGTATCCATGTTACTCATAAACACAATCATCTATTTCATCTTACATATCTAATTGAATGGACACTCATACAAAATCATATAAAACATCATAAAAAAAAATCATGGAAGGAACGCCCATCATACATTTATATCTTGATCTTCCGTTTGATCATGCACTTCGCTAATCATGCACGCTCTACCTTTGATCTTTATACACATCTGATTGCCAATCTCTTTGACTGATTCGCGCCAATCTGAATCTGAGTCGTGAAACGTCGTCTTGCAGTGAATATTGCATCATTAATGCATGACCTACCAATGACCCCTTACCTCCTGCTTGCCTTCCTTCACTCACTGAGTCAACTGAGTCTGGCTTGGCAATTTGAAACACTCGTGGCCATTTGAATTACCTTTGGCTATTTGAAGCAGCCGTGGTCATCCGAACTACACATAGTTATCCGAATCACCCATTGCCATCCGAACCACCCACAGCCATCCGAAACCACACACAGCCATCCGAAACCACCCACAGCCATCCGAAACCACCCACAGCCATCCGAAACCACCCACAGCCATTCGAAACCACACACAGCCATCCGAAATCACCCACAGCCATCCGAAACCGCCCACAGCCATTCGAAACCACCCACAGCCATCCGAAACCACCCACAGCCATCCTCCGACCCACCCACAGCCATCCTCCGAACCACTCACAGCCATCCAAAACCACCCACAGCCATCCAAAACCACCCACAGCCATCCAAAACCACCCACCCACAAGCATCCGGAATCCAACCCACAGGGCATACGAAACCATCCACAGCCGATCATTCGCGACGAAACCACCCACAGCCATCCGAAACCACCCACAGGCCAGATCCTCCGAACACCACAGCCATCCATAACCATCCACACAGCCATCCGAAACCACCTGACTCGCGCAGCCATCCGAAAACGGCGCAGGCACACTAGCCATCTCAAAACAACCCAGCCAAGACTATGCGCTGAAAATGACCGCCCTCTCCCAGTCTCAGTACCGAAAACCACACCGAACTAGCCATCCGTAATACCATGCACAGCATCGCGAAACCACCACAGCATTCGAAACCACCAAACAAGCCATCCGAAACCACTCACAGCTTCCGAATACCACAGTACAACTCGCGAGCCATCCTCGCCGAACACCCCACAGCAGATCTGGAGAACAACCGAAGACATAGCCATCTCTGTAAGCCACTCCACCCAGTTCTGCCATTCGAAACACCCGCGCGAACAAGCCTTTCGTGGAAACCACCCACGCAGCAGCGCGAATAATACTCCGCACCCGACAGCGCCGTTCACTGAGAAAACGCTCAGCGCCGCGACTGGACGCCTAGAGTACGCGAAACGCTCACCCAACAGCCTATCCAAAACCACCCACAGCCATCCGAAACTCCGCCCACAGCTCATCCGAAACCCACCCACAGCCATCCCAACACACCCACAGCCATCCGAAACCACCCACAGCCATTCGAAACCACCAACAGCCATCCGAAACCACACACAGCCATCCGAAACCACACACAAGCCGGTGTTCGTGAGAAGACCTCACACATCCATCCGAACCACGCACAGCAATCACGAAACCACTTCAGCGAGAGAGCACCAACTCCGAAAACAACTCACAGCCATGGCGCGCGAAAGGCGGACCACAGGCCATCGAATCCACCCAAGCTATTGCCACTGGGAAAACCACCCACAGCCATCCGCAACCACCCACAGCCATCCGCGAAACCACCCATGCATCAGCTCTAGATCCTTGCGAACCGACCCGAGCAGCATCGCTATATCCGCGAATAAACCTATCACCACATCCTAAAGAAAACCATCCCACAGCATGTCCAAAACACACCAGCGCCATCGCTAAGAAACCACCGCGACGGCTGATCACTGGAATCCACCAACTCAGCCCATATCGAACCACCACAGCCATCCCGGAAAACACCACCAGCCATCGAACCACCCACAGCCATCCGAACACCCACTGCATCCGAACACCCACAGCCATCCGAAATCCACTCTCCCAGATCCGAAACAACCCACTGCATCCGAAAACCACCCACAGCCATCCGAACCACCACAGCATCCGAAACAACCACTGCATCCGAAACCACCCAAGCCATCCTAGAACCACCACTGCATCGAAAACACCCACAGCCATCCGAAACACACACAGCATCCGAAACAACCCTCAAGCATCCGATACCACACACGCATTCCGAAACCCACACACCGCCATCCGAACACCCACAGCCATCGAACTCTCACAGCCAACCGAAAACAAACACAGCCATCCGAACCACCAAAGCCATTCGAAACCACACACAGCCATCGAAACCACCCACAGCCATTCGAAAACCACCCCACAGAATCGAAACCACCCACAGCCATCCTCCGAACCACCCACAAGCATCCTCCAGAACCACTCACAGCATCCAAAACCAACACAGCCATCCAAACCACCACAGCCTTAATCCGAAAAACGCACCCACAGCCATCCTCCGAAACGCGCACCCACAGCCATCCGAAACCACCCACAGCCATGCCGAAACCTCCATCAGCCATCCGAAACCACCCCACAGCCATCCTCCGGAAACCCACCCACAGCATCCGAAACCACATCAGCATTCGAAACCACACCAGCCTTCCGAACCACCTCAGCCTATCCGAAACCATCACATCATCGGAAACACAACAGCCCATCCGAAACCACCACAGCATCCGAAAACCACCCACAGCCATGTCGAAACCGCACCCACAGCGCCGCCATTCGAAACACCACAGCATCCGACAAACCACCCACAAGCCATCTCCGAACCCACACACAGCCATACTCCGAACACTCACAGCCATCCACAACCAACACAGCCATCCAAAAACCACCCACAGCCAGCAAAAAACCACCCACAGCATCCGGAACCACCCACAGACATACGAACACCCACAGCATCGAAACCCACCCACAGCCACCGAAACACAACAGCTACCGGGAAAACCACCCACAGCCAATCCGAAAACTCACCCACAGGCCATCCACGAACCACCTCCACAGCCATCCGAAACCACCCACAGCCATCCGAAACCACCCACAGCCATCCGAAACCCACCCACATCAGGCCGAAACCGCCACAGCCATCCGAAAACCACCACAAGCATCGACCCACCCACAGCCATCGAAACCCCCACAGCCATCCGAAAAACCACCAACAGCCCATCCGAAACCACACACAGCCATCCGAAACCACCCACAGCATCCTCGACCACACAGCATCCGAAACCACACAGCATCCGGAAACCACCCACAGCCATCCGAAAATAACACCCACAGCATTCGAACCACCTCAGCCACCGGAAACACCACAGCCATTCGAAACCACATCAGCCATCGAACCACACACAGCCATCCGAAAACCAACACAGACATCTCGAAACCACCCACAGCCATCCGAAACCCAACCCCTCTGACACCATCCGAAACACCAACAAGCCATCCGAACCACACACAACGCCATCGAAACCACACAGGCCATCCTCACGAACCACCCCAGACTTCCGAAACCACCCACAGCCATCGAAACCACAACATCATCCGAACACCAACAGCCATCCGCGAAAAACAACCCACTCAGCATCTCAAAAACCACCCACAGCCATCCGAAACCACCCACAGCCATCCGAAAACACAACAGCCCAATACGTAACCACACACAGCCATCCGAAACCACACACAGCCATCCTCCGCCCCCCCCCCCCCCCCCCCCCCCCCACCACCCACAGCATCCGAACACCCACAGCCATCCGAAAACCACATCCACAGCCATCCGAAACCACCCACAGCCATCCGAAAACCACCAAGCCATTCCGAAACACCCAAGCCATCGCAACCACCATGCCATCCGAAACACCACTGCCTACCGGAATACCACAGCCATCCGAAACCACCCACTGCCATCCGAAACCACCCACAGCCATCCGAAAAAAAAACCCAAACCCACTGCCATCCGAAACCACCCACAGCCGATTCGAAATAAACCACACAGACCATCCGAAACCACCCATGCCATCTCTAAGAACCACCCCACAAGGCGCCCATCCGGCAACACCCACAGCATCCGAAGAAACCCCCCACTGCCATCCGAAATCCACACAGCTCATCCGAAACCACCACTGCCACGGAACCCCCTACAGCCATCCGGAAACTCACTGCTACAGCCATCCGAAACCACCCACAACCATCCGAAACCACACACAGCCATTCGAAACCACACACAGCCATCCGAAACCACCCACAGCCATCCGAAACCACTCACAGCCATCCGAAACAACTCACAGCCATCCGAAACCACCCACAGCCATTCGAAACCACCCACAGCCATCCGAAACCACCCACAGCCATTCGAAACCACCCACAGCCATCCGAAACCACCCACAGCCATCCGAAACCACCCACAGCCATCCCAACCACCCACAGCCATCCGAAACCACTCACAGCCATCCGAAACCACTCACAGCCATCCGAAACCACCCACAGCCATCCGAAACCACCCACAGCCATCCTAACCACCCACAGCCATCAGAAACCACCCACAGCCATCCGAAACCACCCAGAGCCATCAGAAACCACCCACAGCCATCCGAAACCACACACAGCCATCCGAAACCACACACAGCCATCCGAAACCACCCACAGCCATCCGAAACCACCCACAGCCATCAGAAACCACCCACAGCCATTCGAAACCACCCACAGCCATCCGGAACCCCCCACAGCCATCCGAAACCACCCACAGCCATCCGAAACCACCCACAGCCATTCGAAACCACCCACAGCCATCCGAAACCACCCACAGCCATCCGAAACCACCCACAGCCATCCGGAACCACCCACAGCCATCCGAAACCACCCACAGCCATCCGAAACCACCCACAGCCATTCGAAACCACCCACAGCCATCCGGAACCACCCACAGCCATCCGAAACCACCCACAGACATTCGAAACCACCCACAGCCATCCGAAACCACCCACAGCCATTCGAAACCGCCCACAGAAATCCGAAACCACCCACAGCCATCCAAAACCACCCACAGCCATTCGAAACCACCCACAGCCATCCGAAACCACCCACAGCCATCCGAAACCACCCACAGCCATCCGGAACCACCCACAGCCATCCAAAACCACCCACAGCCATTCGAAACCACTCACAGCCATCCGGAACCACCCACAGCCATCCAAAACCACCCACAGCCATTCGAAACCACTCACAGCCATCCGAAACCACCCACAGCCATCCGGAACCACCCACAGCCATCCGAAACCACCCACAGCCATCCGAAACCACCCACAGCCATCCGAAACTACACACAGCCATCCGAAACCACCCACAGCCATCCTCCGAACCACCCACAGCCATCCGAAACCACTCACAGCCATCCTCCGAACCACCCACAGCCATTCGAAACCACCCACAGCCATCAGAAACCACCCACAGCCATCCTGAACCACCCACAGCCATCCGAAACCACCCACAGCCATCAGAAACCACCCACAGCCATCCGAAACCACCCACAGCCATCCGAAACCACCCACAGCCATCAGAAACCACCCACAGCCATCAGAAACCACCCACAGCCATCAGAAACCACCCACAGCCATCCTCCAGAACCACCCACAGCCATCCGAACCACCCACAGCCATCCTCCGAAACCACCCACAACCATCCGAAACCACCCACAGCCATCCTCCGAAACCACCCACAGCCATCCGAAACCGCTCACAGCCACCCGAAACCACCCACAGCCATCAGAAACCGCCCACAGCCATCCGAAACCACCCACAGCCATCCTCCGAAACCACCCACAGCCATCCAAAACCACCCACAGCCATCCCAAAACCGCCCACAGCCATCCTCCGAAACCGCCCATAGCCCTCCTTATCTATCAGCTAGACCATCCAGGCAGCCTTCCAAGTGAGGCGTCTAGTGGAAGGAGCAAACCAACGACGTAGATTTCCGGCTATCGTCTTATCTGTAGTACGGAGTCAAGGAGGCTGATGCTGTGTTGTCTGGCTTTATGAGGTCGAGTGGACGAGGCGATGGGGGTGGGGGTGGGGGAGGGGAGGAGAGGGAGTGGAGGGTTGAGGGAGGGGTAAGGGGGAGGTGGAAAGGGAGGTCAAGAGGGATATTTATAAGGGAGGTTAAAAGGGAGGTCAGAAGGAAGGTCAGGAGGTAGGTTAAGAGGGAGGTTAAAAGGGAGATAGGGAGAGCAGAGTAGGTGAAAGTACAGAGGGGTATGTATATATATATATATATCATATATATGTATGTATATATATATATATATATATATATATATATATATATATATTTATATTTTTTTTTTTTTTTTTTTTTTTTTTTTTTTTTTTTTTTTTTTTTTTTTTTTTTTTTTTTATCGGCATCATACTATTTTCACGACGCCAAGAAAAATGTATTCAAAGACCATCTGTATCCGTTTGTGAATGCTTGTATGAGTGTGGAAATATTTTATAATTTGTTTATTTGGTTACTGCGTCCGCTATCTTTGTTTTCCTGTTTTGTATCCTCATTATTGCTCTTTAATTGCTTGTTCTTCGCACCCTTCACTCTCTGCGAGATGTAAGTCACTCAGTATTATCATGTTTATCAAGACATTACTTTGATCTATCTACCTACCTTCTGATATCTTTCTTGGGAAAAGGATGGTTGACAGGCAGTTCGTATCATCCCTGATATGTAGACGACCTTAGAGGGTGAAAGATTTAAAGGAGGATAATTGGTAGAATGACGTAAAGTACATTATGTGTGTGAGTTTATTCATTTATATATATATATATATATATATATATATATATATATATATATATATATATATATATATATATATATATATATTTATATATTGTGTGTGTGTGTGTATGTATATATATATATATATATATATTTATATATATTTATATATATAATATATGAATATATATATATATATATATATATATATATATATATATATATATACTATATATATATATATATATATATATATATATTATATATATATATATATATATTTATATATATTTATATATATATAAATATATATATATGAATAAATATATATATATATATATATATATACATATATATATATATTATATATTTTATATATATATATATATATATATATATATAT
>NW_028234413.1:44887597-44890097 GCF_977035675.1 Penaeus japonicus | reverse complement strand
TAAATAACTTTTCCATCGAACCAGTAAAACCTCCCCTAGTTTCATTTTCTATATGATAGACATCAAACAGATTCCCATTCCGAAGCTGTCAGGAGACGAGATTAGCAAGGGAGATATACAAAAAGACCAAGATAAAGATGGGCGAGAAGCAGGTAATGAGACTATAACCCGACGACGGAAAAAAAGAGAAAAAAAACGGGAGAGAGAAAATGGAAAAGCGCGCCATCGACTTCCTGTTCGCGCCTCTCACAAAGCCGTAACGCAGCAACCTGGAAAATTGTGAACGCTCAAGTTTCCATTAAAAGCGTCTTTGATCTCTTTGCCCCGCGTCCGATTCGCCTCGCGCAGCCCTGACTTCAAACTGCGACTTCTATTAGCCTCCTCTGACCAACGGAACGCGCAAACGCCGCTCCGAAGGAAGGAAGGAGAGTCGGACGAGGTTCTGCGCATGCGCGGAAGGCGGGCGAATGGCGCCGACGGTCCCGACGAGCAATAATGGCGGGAAAAGGTAGAGCGCGACCGGCGGTGTGTGTGTGTGTGTGTGGCCTGGCCGAGGGATCGCATGTCAATGGCTGTGAGAGTAATTACATTATACTTGAGTCAGAGAGTATAACTGATATTACACTGGTGAGAGGTGGAGGTGGAGGTGGAGGGGGAGGGGGAGGGGGAGGGGGAGGGGGAGGTGGAGGGGGAGGTGGAGGGGGAGGTGGAGGTGGAGGGGGAGGTGGAGGTGGAGGGGGAGGTGGAGGTGGAGGTGGAGGTGGAGGTGGAGGTGGAGGTGGAGGTGGAGGTGGAGGGGGAGGTGGAGGTGGAGGTGGAGGGGAGGTGGAGGTGGAGGTGGAGGTGGAGGTGGAGGTGGAGGTGGAGGTGGAGGTGGAGGAAGAGGGGCGGAGGAGGAGGAGCAAATAGGGGGCAAGAGCGACATCGAAGAAGGGGAGGGAAAGCGAGATGGGAAGAAAAGGAACAAGCAAAGAGTGAAGGAGAACTAGACTTAACAGGAAGTAAAATAAAACACACAAGCCAGAAAGCGAATGGTAATATTGTTAAACTAAACCAAAGAATGAAAAAGAAAAAGTAAATGGAGAGAGAGAGAGAGAGAAACAGAGAGATAGAGAGGGAGAAAGAAATCGAAAGCGAGAGAGAATGAGAGAGACAGAGAGAGAGAGAGAAATAAACAGAGAGGTAGAAAGGAAGAAAGAAATTGAGAGCGAAAGAGAAAGAGAGGGAAATAGATAAACAGAGAGATAGAGAGGGAGAAAGAAATCGAGAGCCAGAGAGAGAGAGAGAGAGAGAGAGAGAAATAATGTAGAGTAGAGGGAAAGAAAGAAATTGAGAGCGAGAGAGAGAGAGAGGGAGAAAGAAATAGAGAGAGAAAGAGAAGAGAGAGACACGTAACCAGACCTACAAAACATCAAGCCAAAAAACAAAAAAAAGACAAAAAATAACAACAAAAAAACAAGCCAAGACACAATCAACCACACACGACAAACAACCAAACTCACACACACAAAAAAAAAACAAAAATAAAGATCGAAAACAAACCCCCCCCCAAAAAAAAAAAAAAAAAAAAAAAAAAAAAAAAAAAAAAAGGACTGTAAATCAAACTTGAACCAAATCCCAAAAGGGGAAAAGAGAGAGAGAATAAGACACTTAGTAAAGGCCGATATCAGAGTCACTTTCCCCTCGAGAATCACACGAGGAAGAAGAATGTAATAAAGGCAGAATAATGCGAGGTGACGCCCCCCAGAGGCAACTTATTAATGAAAGATTTCCATCGACATCTCGGACGATGAGGGGGAGGGAGGAGGGGGAGGAATAGGAGGAGGAGGGGGGGGAGGAGGGGGAGGATGGGAAGGATGGAGGAGGAGGAGGAGGATGAAGGTGGGAGGAGGGAGGAGGAGGGAGGAGGGAGATGGAGGAAGGGGGATGGAGGAGATGGAAGGAGGAGGATGGGGAGGAGGAGGAGGAAGGAAGAATGAGGAAAGAGGAAGAAGGAGGAGGAGGTTGACAAATAAAAGAGGAGGAGGAGGAAGATAAAGGTCGAAGAAGAGAAGGAGGAGTAAGAAGAGGAGAACGAAGGTGAGTAGAAAGAGGAGAAAGAAGAGGAACATAAAAAGAAAGAAGATAAAGGTCAAAGAGGAGAAGGAGGAGGAAGAGGAAGAAGATCAAGGGAGAAAGAAGAGGAACATAAGAAGGAAGATAAAGAATGAGAAGGAAAAGGAGGAAGATGAAATACGACGATGAGAAGGATGAAGAAGAAAATGACAGATCATGAGGTGTCGACGAGAGACGAGAGACGAGGATGAGGATGAGGATGAGGAGGCAAGAAGACAAGACCTAGAATGAGGGAAGAGGCTGAAAATCGAAGTGGAATATGAGGAGGAAGGAAAGAAAGAGGAAGACTAAAGACGAAGAGGAAGAAAAGGAAGAGGAAGTCTAAAGGCGTGGAAGAAGAAAAAAAAAGAAGAAAGGCGATGAGGGTGAGGAAAAGGAGAAGTTA
>NW_028234413.1:44854995-44857495 GCF_977035675.1 Penaeus japonicus | reverse complement strand
CTCTCTCTCTCTCTCCCTCCCTCCATCCCTCCCTCACTCTCTCCCTCCCTCCCCCTCCCACCCTCACTCAATCCCTCCCTCCCTCTCTCTCTCCCCCTCCCCCCTCCCTCCCTCCTTCCCTCCCCCCCTCCCTCCCTCACTCTCTCCCCCTCTCTCCCTCCCTCCCTCTCTCTCTCTCTCCCCCTCCCTCTCTCTCCCCCTCCCTCCCTCCCTCTCTCCCTCTCTCTCTCTCCCTCTCCCTCCATCCCTCTCTCACTCCCTTCCTCCCTCACTCTCTCCCTCCCTCCCTCTCACTCTCTCTCTCCCCCCCTCCCTCCCTCTCCCTTCCTCCCTCTCCCTCTCTCAACTGTGAGGATCGAGGAAGAGCTTGTGATGCAACAGAGGGCGTATGAGGGTCTGACCAACGAAGCTTCTTAGTCTAAGAGGAGGGAGCAAGAAGGGAAATTAGAGGAACGAAGGAGGCTGTAGAGATAAGAGGGAAAGGGAAGAGGATGTTAGATGACATGTGATAAGATTTTTTTTTTCTTTTTTTCTCCCTGTCTGTCTCTGTCTGTCTGTCTCTCTCTCTCTCTCTCTCTCTCTCTCTCTCTCTCTCTCGGTTTATCTCTTTCTTTCTCTTTTTTTTCTCTCTCTCTTATTGTTATTCTTGTTGTTCCCTTCTTCTTATCCTCTTCGATAGCAAAGGGAAGACTTGTAGAGTAAGTAAATACAATCAGGAAAGAAGAAACGAGGATAAAAAAAAAAAACATCGTGATGAAAATAAGAAAGGAATATGAAGCAAGTGGATGATGATGAAGAATGCCAGAAAACAGAGAAGAGAGAGAGAGAGAGAGAGAGAGAGAGAGAGAGAAAGACGCTAATAATTCATTTGAGTTAAAAGGGAAATTAAAGAGAGAAGAAGACGTGGAGAGAGAGAAGGAGAGAGAGAGAGAGAGAGAGAGAGAGAGAGAGAGAGAGAGAGAGAGAGAGAGAGAGAGAGAGAGAGAGAGAGAGAGAGAGAGAGAGAGAGAGAATGTGTGTGTGTGTGTGAGAGAGAGAGAGAGAGAAAGAGAGTGGAGAGAAAGAAAGAGATGAAGAGAGAAAGACAGAGAAATCGAGATAAAGAGATAAAGAGAGAGAAAAAAAGAGAGAAAGAGAAAGAGAGAGAGAGAGAGAGAGAGAGCCAAGCGATATGGAAAACGAGGAGCCACTTGTAGAGATGGGATGAATTTGGCTGAGGAACCGAGCCATTGAGGGCGGCGCGATGTGGAGAGGGAGAGGCGTCTCGAGGGAGGGCGAGAGTGGGCGTGGGAGGGAGGGAAGGAGGGAGAGAGGGGGGAAGGGGAGTGGGAGGGGGGGTGAGGATAATAGGGAGAGCAATGGGAGAGGCGGAAGGAGGAAGGGTGATGGGAGAGTAGCCGAGAGAAGGAAGGAGGAAGGAGGGAGGGTGACAGTGGGCGAGGGAGGGAGGGAGGGATGGAGGGAGAGAGGAAGGGGAGTTGGAGGGGGGAGGATAATAGGGAGAGTAATTGGAGAGGCGGAAGGAGGAAGGGTGATGAGAGAGTAGCCGAGAGAGGGAAGGAGGAAAGGAGGAAGGGTAAGAAGGAGAATAGCCGAGAGAAAGAGGATGGAGGGAGAATGATGGGAGAGAGAGAGAGGCTAATAAAGAAGAAGGGAAGAAAGGAGAAAAGTTGATAGGAATGAAGAAGGGAAAGTAGGGTTATAGATATGGATGGAGGGGGTGAGCGAACGAGGGAGAAAGAGTGGGTGAAGGGGAGGGAGGCACAGAAAGAGGGAGAGAGTGAGCGAAGGGGAGGGAGACACAGAAAGAGGGAGAGAGTGAGCGAAGGGGAGGGAGGCACAGAAAGAGGGAGAGAGTGAGCGAAGGGGAGGGAGGCACAGAAAGAGGGAGAGAGTGAGCGAAGGGGAGGGAGGCACAGAAAGAGGGAGAGAGTGAGCGAAGGGGGAAGGGAGGGAGAGAGGCTTATGGGGTAAAAAGGAAGGAAGGAAGTAGAGTGATAGGGAGGAAGAAGAGGGATGGAGACGAAGGAAGATGAGAAAGGGAGAGGGAGGAAGGGCGAGATCGGGTAATAGGAAGGGAAAGAATGAGCGGGCAAGATAGACTGACAGAAAGGGGGGGAGGGAGGCGAAAGGGAGGGTAAGACTGAACGAAAGAGGAAGGAAGTGTGAGACTGAGCGAGAGAGGGAGATAGGGAGGAATGAAGAATAAAAGAGGGTGTGAGTGAAGGAGAGAGTGTAAGGAAGTGAGGGAGAGTAGACGAGCAAGACAGGGCGAGAGTGGCCGCCAAAGGGACTGAGGGAGAAGGCGGGCAAGCAAGGGAGGGAGGGAGGGAGGGAGGAGAGGGATTGGGAGGGAGAAGGAATGGGAGGAAAGGGAAGGATGGATGGATGGAGGGAGGGAGGGAGGGAAGAAAGGAGAGAGAGGGAATGAGAGGAAAGGGAAGGAGAGAGGGAGGGAGGGAGGGAGGGAAGAAGGGAGAAAGAGGGAATGAGAGTAAAG
>NW_028234413.1:44844995-44847495 GCF_977035675.1 Penaeus japonicus | reverse complement strand
ACCTCTCCCCCTCTCCCTATCCCATCCCCCCACCCTTTCCTCCCCACCTCTCCCCCTCTCACTATCCCATCCCCCCACCCTTTCCTCCCCACCTCTCCCCCTCCCCCTATCCCATCCCCCCACCCTTTCCTCCCCTCCTCTCCCCCTCTCCCCATCCCCTCCCCCCCCCCTCCCCCCCCCCCCCCTCCCCCTCTCCCCATCCCATCCCCCCACCCTTTCCTCCCCACCTCTCCCCCTCTCCCTATCCCATCCCCCCACCCTTTCCTCCCCACCTCTCCCCCTCTCCCTATCCCATCCCCCCACCCTTTCCTCCCCACCTCTCCCCCCCCCCCCCTCCCACCCCCCCGCCCCTTCCTCTCCACCCCGCCCCCTCTCCCTCTCCCATCCCCCCCCCCCCGCCGCCCCCCCACGCCCCCTCTCCCTATCCCAGCCCCCCACCCTTTCCTCCCCACCTCTCCCCCTCTCCCTATCCCATCCCCCCACCCTTTCCTCCCCACCTCTCCCCCTCTCCCTATCCCATCCCCCCACCCTTTCCTCCCCCCCTCTCCCCCCCTCCCCGATCCCATCCCCAAACCCTTTCCTCCCACCTCTCCCCCTCTTCCCAATCCATCCCCCCCCCTTCCCTCCCACTCTCCCCCTCCCCCCACCCCACCCCCCCCCCCTTTCCTCCCCCCCTCTCCCCCTCTCCCTCTCCCACCCCCCCACCCTTTCCTCCCCCCCTCTCCCCCTCTCCCTATCCCATCCCCCCACCCTTTCCTCCCCACCTCTCCCCCTCTCCCTATCCCATCCCCCCACCCTTTCCTCCCCACCTCTCCCCCTCTCCCTATCCCATCCCCCCACCCTTTCCTCCCCACCTCTCCCCCTCTCCCTATCCCATCCCCCCACCCTTTCCTCCCCACCTCTCCCCCTCTCCCTATCCCATCCCCCCACCCTTTCCTCCCCACCTCTCCCCCTCTCACTATCCCATCCCCCCACCCTTTCCTCTCCACCTCTCCCTATCCCATCCCCCATCCCCCCACCTCTCCCCCTCTCTCCATCCCCCCACCCCTCCCTCCCCATCTCTCCCAATCCCATCCCCCCACCCTTTCCTCCCCACCTCTCCCCCTTTCGCCATCCCATCCCCCATCCCCCACCCCTCCCTCCCCACCCCTTCCTCTTCACCTACTTCATCCCTAATTCTCCCCCTCTCCCCACCCTTTCCTCCCCACCTCTCCCCCTCTCTCCATCCCATCCCCCATCCCCTCCCCCTCTCCTAATCCCATCCCCCCCACCCCTTCCCCCTCAATCCTCCTCCCCCCCACCTCTCTCCCACCCCTTCCTCCTCACCTCTCCCCCTCTCTCCATCCCATCGCCTCCCTCCCCCTCTCTCCATCCCATCCCCTCCCTCCCCCTCTCCTAATCCCATCCCCCCCACCCCTTCCCCCTCAATCCTCCCCCCCCCTCTCTCCCACCCCTTCCCCCTCCCCCTACATCATCCCACGTAAAAAAGAGCTTCGTTAAGTCGGTGTCATAACGTATTTCATAAAACTTAATTTGCCAACACCCGGAAGATCCTACATCCGGGTTCCCTTCCTGGTTAATCTTCCGTATTTATTCGTGTTCTCTCTCTCTCTCTATTTCTGTCTTTTTTTTTCTTTTTTTCTTTTTTTTTTTTTTTTTTGGGTGGGGGCGGGGGGAGGTTGTGGGTTAATTTTCTTGGGATGTGGGCGTTATATTTTAATTGGCTTATTTCTGTTTCCTTGTTTGTTTTTTCTTATACGGTTTTTCTTTTGTTTTACTGTGGTTTCCTTTATCTTAATTTTTGTTTTCTTTAGAATTGGTTTTATGTTCTTTTTCTCTCTTTTTGTTTTCTTTTACCTTTTTTACATTTTCTTTTTCATTATACTAATATTCCTTCACAATATTTCCATTTTCTTCCGTGTTATTTTCGCTTTCATTTTATCTTTATTCGTTTATTTATCTCATATTCGTTTATCTGACTATTCTAATCTTCATACCATATGTTTTTTTTGTTTTTTTTTTTTCATCTAATCTTCATCCATCATATCTCATTTATGAATTACAATAAAATAGCAACTTATCTACCTATCCAAACCTAAATGTAAACGCAAATAGACAGACGCAAAGTAATCATAATCTTGAATAAATAAAAATGAAAAATAGCATCAAAGAACAATAAGGAGAATCTATAACATCCCTCCACTTATCAAAAATTGACCAGTCTCTGAAATCTAAATGATCCCTGTAGATTATATTATGCAATAACCCTGAAAGATTTTGATTTAATTGATTTTCCTCGACCTTTGATTTTTGAGCTGATATTCCTAGTTAACTTGATGGCCATATTCTTTCGTATTCTTTTTTATTTTGTCCTCCCGTTTTATTTGAGAATGTTATTAGTGAGCATTTATCACCTTTAAAGAATATTTGTTAAAAAAAAGAAAAAAAAAAGAAGAAAATATATATACATACATACATACATACATACATATATATATAT
>NW_028234413.1:44837495-44839995 GCF_977035675.1 Penaeus japonicus | reverse complement strand
AGAGAGGGGGATAGGTAAGGGATAAGGGAAGAAGCAGTGGGGGTTGAGAGGGGGAGGAGAGGGGAGAAGGGGGAAGAGGAGAGAGCGTAAGAGAAGAGAATCATATTGAAGAGCCACCGTGATGGCGTGGCGGACTTGACAAACACACTCTGTAATATTACCCTGGAGATGGAAGAGAGGTGTGTGTGGTGATGGCGGTGGCAGTCACGCCAGTTGGAGTAGTAATATTGGTAGCAGTAGTTGGAAGTGTAGTAGTAGTAGTAGTTAGCAGTTGTAGTAGTAGTAGTTGTAGTAGTAGTTAGTAGTTGTAGTAATAGTTAGCAGTTGTAGTAGTTGTAGTAGTAGTAGTAGCAGTTGTAGTAGTTGTAGTAGTAGTAGCAGTTGTAGTAGTAGTAGTAGCAGTTGTAGTAGTTGTAGTAGTAGCAGTTGTAGTAATAGTTAGCAGTTGTAGTAATAGTTCGCAGTTGTAGTAATAGTTCGCAGTTGTAGTAATAGTTAGCAATTGTAGTAATAGTTAGCAGTTGTAGTAATAGTTAGCAGTTGTAGTAATAGTTAGCAATTGTAGTAATAGTTAGCAGTTGTAGTAATAGTTAGCAGTTGTAGTAGTAGCAGTTGTAGTAATAGTTAGCAGTTGTTGAAATTGTAGTAGTAGTAGTAGTTAGCAGTTGTAGTAATAGTTAGCAGTTGTAGTAATAGCTAGCAGTTGTTGGAATTGTAGTAGTAGTAGTAGTTAGCAGTTGTAGTAATAGTTAGCAGTTGTAGTAATAGTTAGCAGTTGTAGTAATAGCTAGCAGTTGTTGGAATTGTAGTAGTAGTAGTAGTTAGCAGTTGTAGTAATAGTAGTTGTAGTAGCTGTAGTAGTAGTAATAGGAACAAGAGCATTGGTCGGAGTAGGAGTGGTAGTGTTAATAGTGACATTAATATTAGTAGTAGTAATATTGATATTAGTAATACTAGTAGTAGTAGTAATAGTAGTAGCAGTAGCAGTGGTAGTAAAAGCAGCAGAGTAGTAGTAGTAACACTAATAGTAGTAGTAATTGTGAAAATTGGTTATGAGGCACAGGAAAAAAACGAGATATACTAAAATGTGATGGAAAGGGCCAGGTTAATAATACCATGAATTATATATATTTCCAGACAGCGAAAGAGATATAACAAAAAGTGATCAACGCCAAATGGTTTCAAAGCAGAATACGTAAAATACGTAATTGATAACTGGGTAAAATAGCTAAAACTCTTATCAAATGAAGCGAAAACAGAGACTCTTTTAAGGACTCGAACATTGATCTATTTTCCTGATAAGAATAGTCACAAATATCACACCGCTTAGAGGAAGGAAAAAGGCAGAAATTCATCCCAGTTTTTGAAAAAAATCGGGAAAAAAGTACATATGAGAGAAAAAAAAAAGAAGGGAAGGACATCACAAATCCACTAAAACGAAGTCAGAGAGGATATAAGTGTCCTCTAAAACTATAATTAACTTTTCACGACTCAGGTTGTCCTACCAAAAATACATATGAAACTGCATGGAGTAAACAGAAAAGAATTAAGGTCAACGCCAGGTAAGACAGGGAAGAAAAAAAAAAAAAAGAAAAAAAAAAAAAAACTAATAGCGATTATACATTTTCTGCATCACGCATCACGACAGGTAGAGAAACAAAAACACACGAAACACGAAACAAAAACACGAAATTAATTAACAACCTTTCCAACCAAAAGATTAAAACCTTCATTCTGAATAAAAATAAACTCAGTGACGATGAAGTTATAGTACAAGAAGGGTGTGTGTGTGTGTGTGTGTGTGGGGGGGGGGGGCTTTGTTCATTTTTATCATAAAACGAAATGCGAGATTCCGCGTGTTCTTTGTCAACTCTAAATTCACCAAGAGTTGACCCAGTTGCTAAGGGATTCTAGAAACATGGGCAGATAAGGAATAAGAAATAGATGTATTCTTGTAGAAGTTGGAGCAATAGTAGGAGAAAGAATCTATAGTTGTAATGCTAGAAAAAAGTAGTAGTAGTAGTAGTAGTGATAACAGTTATAGGAGTAGTAATAGTTGTAGTAGCAGTACCAGTAATAATGATGATATCAGAAGTAATAGAAGTAGTAGTAGTGGAAATATTAATAGAATTAGTCGTAGTAATAGTAGTACCAATGACAGTAGGCAAAGTAGCAGTATCAGTAGAAACAGCAATAACAGTAGTAGCAGAAGTAGCAGTAACAATATTAGTAGACCTAACAAGAGTAGCGTACCAGTAATTGTAGTAGTAGTAGTAGTAGTAGTAGTAAAGTTGTGATGAAGATCTTACATCGGAAGTTACGTAGCTTGGCATCTTTTTTTATATTCTTGCTCTTTCATAAGACGTGTTTCCCTCCATTGCCTTGACTTGGATTCATGCTGGTAATAGGATAGTGTTGATGTGGGTTGTGGTGGTGATTTTGTTTTTGTTTTTTGAGTCTTTCTCTCTTTCTCTCTTTCTTTCTCGTTCTCTTTCTCTCT
>NW_028234413.1:44827495-44829995 GCF_977035675.1 Penaeus japonicus | reverse complement strand
TTTCATATCCACGGCAGGAGAGTCCTCTGACGATTAAATAAACAACCTCTTGCTTCCGTCTCAAAACTCACCTCAAGCGGGCCCTCCTTCTCGGAAAAGTGTGTCCAATATAGCGAGAAAAATGACAGGACCCATTGATCCTTCTCCTGCAACATTGAAAGAATGGGGGAGAGAAAAGGCAACAGGAAATGGGCTGAAATCGTCTGGAAAACGTATTTCACATTACATCTTGGAAAGGGAGGAGGAGGGGAGAGGGTGGGAGACGGGGTGGTGGGGAGGGAAGGGGAGTCCTGGTGGGGCAATTGAGGGGGAGAAGGAGAGAATGGGGTTTGTTGGGGGGGGGGGGAGCAGAGGGGGAGAAGGAGTGATGGGGTGTGTGCTGTTAGTGAAGCGGGGAGGGAGAAGGAGGAAAAGAATATGGTGTTGGGGAAGGGGAGAAGGAGAAGAGAAGGACCGCCGTGTTGGGGATAAGGAAGCGAAGGGACAGAAGGAGAGAAGAGATGTGTTGGGGAAGTGTAGAAGGGGAAGGAGAGAAAGGGTGTGATGTTGGGGGAGCGAGCGGGGAGAATGAGGGAAGATATGTGTTGGGGAAGCGGAGAGAGGGAGACAGGGTGCGTTGGGGAGGGAACAGAAGGGGAGAAGGAAAGAAGGAGTTGCATTAAGGGAGTGAAGCTGTAAGAGAGAAGAAAGAGACGAAGAAGAAAAAGAAGAAGAAGAAGAGGGGTTACGCCGGTAAAGAGTATAGAAGAGAAGAGAAGGAAAAGAAGGCCACTTTATGAGAAAGAAATGGAGGGGACAGAATCAAATAAAAAAGAGAGAGAGAGAGACGTAGTAGAAGAAATTGATGGGCGTGAGTGAGTGAGGGGGGAAGGAGGAGAAATGAGAGAGAGAGAAAGGAGAGAGAGAAAGGAGGGACAAGGAGACCAAAACGAAATATCTTATGTGACATTTTCAGCGTGTTGACACTAAAGGATAATTTATATCAGGATGTTGTTTGTCTTTTGGGTTTCCTGAGGGGTGCGTGGAGGAGGGAGGATATTTTCCTCATCATTTTCAGGCTGGTACACCCGTGATGTTATGAAGGGGAGTCTCCGGGTTGAGGGTGATGATGGTGATGATAGTGATGAGTGTGGTGAGTGTGGTGATGATGATAGTGATGAGTGTGGTGAGTGTGGTGATGATGATAGTGATAAGTGTGGTGTGTGTGTGATGAATATGGTAAGTGGTGATGAAGTATAGTTAGAATAAGAAGTGTGGTGATGGTGGTGATGGATAGGATTGGGATGATCTTGGTGGTGGTAATGGTGGTAATGGTGGTGATGGTGATATTAATTATGATGGTGATGATGATAGTGATAATAGCAATGATGATGGTTTTAATGATAATGTTGATGACTGCAATGATGATGATGATGATGACAAGGAAATTGTATAAATAAACACATACACACAATCACACACACACGCTCACGCATACATAAATAAACACACACACATACATACAAACGCACACAAAGAGAGACAAAGGACCTACTTAAACACATGCTCTCCCGATGGAAACACAATCACACACCATCGCCAATTTTCTTTTTTTCTTTTCAGTATCTCCTTGCCTCCCCCCCACTTCCTCCCCTCCCCTCTACCCCATCTCCCTTCCCCCTCCCCTCTCTCCCGACTCTTCCCTCTAGCCTATCTCCCTTCCTTCCCCTTCCCCCCTCTCCCACCTCCCCCCTTAACCCTCGTACTATCATACCCTCCCTTCCCTTCCCTTTCCCCCTTCCCTCTCCCTCCCCCCTCATCTCTTACACCACCCTCCCCATCCCCTCTTCCTTTCCCCTCTCGGTCCTTCCACCTCTTCCCTTGCACCATCCACTCCCTCCACTATCAGCTCTTTCATCTCCCTACCTCCCCCTCCCACACCCTCCCACCTCCTCCCCTCATTCCCTTCCCCTCTCAAACCTTCCACCCCTTCACCCCCCCTCTTTCCCGTCCCCTCTCAGCCCTTCCACCCCCTCCTTTCCCTCTCAGCCTATCCCCTCCCACCCCTCCCCTCCTTCTCTTCCCCTCTCAGCCCTTCCATTCCCTTCCTCCTCCTCCCATCCTTCCCCTCTCCCACCCCTTTCCTCCCCCCCTTCCCCTCTCCCACCCCTCCCATCCAATCCCTCCTCCTCCCATCCTCCCCCTCCCTCCCTCTCTCCCTCCTTCCCCCTTTCCCACCCCTTCCCTCCCTCCCCTCCTTTCCCCTTCTCCCACCCCTTCCCTCCCCATCTTCCCCCTCCCCCTCTCTCCCCTCCCCTCCCTCCCCTCCCCTCTCTCCTCCGAACTGACTTCCTCATGCCGGGAAAACATAAGGTCTCCATTACTGTCCCTTAGCTGACCGTCAAATAAATGAGATTTGTTTTCTTCTCTTGTTTCCCCCCCTTTCGTTCCTCTCTCTCCTCTCTTCCTCTCTCTCTCTTCTTCCTTCTCTCCTCTCTCTCCTCTCTCTCTCACGCTTCTC